>NC_063452.1:7234029-7506657 GCF_020379485.1 Brassica napus
TTTGATTGTTGGGAAGTTTTTTTATTTTATTTTATTTTTCTCAAGTGCATTGCATTGCATGGTGTACGAATTAACGTATGGATTTTGGATTTTATTAAACAATATGAATGGAGTAGGTGAGGTTCCTTACAGAGAAGGGCAATCGATAGGAATAATTCCAGAAGGAATTGACAAGAACGGGAAGCCACACAAGCTGAGGTTATACTCTATCGCCAGCAGTGCCATTGGTGACTTTGGAGACTCCAAAACCGTGAGCTTTCCCCTCCCCCTCTGACAAGTAAACAATGAAGACTTGATCTTCTCTCTTATGATCTGCAATGGTCTTTGTTATGCAGGTTTCTCTCTGTGTCAAGAGGTTAGTTTACACTAACGAAAGCGGAGAGATTGTTAAGGGAGTCTGCTCCAACTTCTTGTGTAAGACCAAGAATTACAATTAATGGGTTTTGATTACGGTTTCAAACTCTTCTTACTGTTTTTTCTTACAGGTGACTTGAAGCCAGGTGATGAGGCAAAGATCACTGGACCTGTTGGAAAGGAAATGCTTATGCCAAAAGATCCTAATGCCACCATCATCATGGTATTGTCATAATAATATAAATGGCCTCAAGTAACATAATCAACATTCCTAGTGATTATTACTTTGTTTGTTTCCCGTTTGCTTAGCTTGGAACAGGAACTGGAATAGCTCCATTCAGATCATTTTTGTGGAAAATGTTCTTTGAGGAGCACGAAGACTACAAGGTGAGACAAAGAGCAGACTCTCTGACACACTAATTATAGTCTAACTCACTCACCATTTGACATTGTCTGGCTATTTATATGTAGTTCAACGGTTTGGCATGGCTCTTCTTGGGTGTACCAACAAGCAGCTCACTGCTCTACAAGGAGGTAATTCTAGTCACAGCAAACTTTTACTAATCTTGTCTTGTAGGAAGAGCTGGGTTGACCTGTGTGGATAAATAATTGACAGGAGTTTGAGAAGATGAAGGAGAAGAACCCTGAAAACTTCAGGCTGGACTTTGCGGTGAGCAGGGAGCAGACGAACGACAAGGGAGAGAAAATGTACATACAGACGAGAATGGCAGAGTACGCAGAAGAGCTGTGGGAGTTGCTGAAGAAAGACAACACCTTTGTTTACATGTGTGGTCTCAAGGGTATGGAGAAGGGCATCGATGAGATCATGGTCTCACTTGCTGCTAAAGATGGTAAGTAACGGCACATTTCATTTTTTTGGGAACCAAGCAAGTCTCTGTTGCAAATGGTCTTAATAAACTCAGGGATTTGAACAGGGATCGATTGGTTGGAGTACAAGAAGCAATTGAAGAAGAGTGAGCAGTGGAATGTGGAAGTCTACTAAGGAAAGAAGCTTGTGAGGGGTTTATTATTATTAAATATTATGTAGATAAAGGAGCTGATGCCATTGTCAATTCTTCATCTTTCTTCTGCATTTGAGAATTTTCCATCAACAATCTAAAGAGCATCATTACCACCAAAATTACTCTTTTTACTTTCTATTCATTTCATGTTTCGAATGTGTTTGCATGTTCAATACCTCGCTCCAAACCTTGAAACACAGCAGCAGTTGAAAAGAAGAAGATGGGCTGATTACATAAGTCTTGTGATCCATTTCACAAGCTCAGGTTCAGAGATTTTGCATAAAAACAATTTTAAAAAGATTGAAATTAATATCATAAACATTTCACAACACACATTTCAAAAGCATTAAAAATATTAACAAAGCAAAATTATAGTTTTAAGAAGAAAATTTTAAAATTTTTTACTTAATAAAATGTATAGGTTGCATTTAACATGTTTACATTACATTAATATTTTTAGATATAAATCAATAAATAGTTGATTTATATCTAAAAATGTGCATCTAAAATTTTAATATTAATAGCTACAAAAACATCAATTTTTATTTATACAAATCAGGGTGTGAAAAGTCTATTTTGTGTGATAATGTAAAATAATTATTAAAAAAGGTTTCATGTAGGATTATTAACTTATTATAGAAGCTAATTAAGGAATATTACAGTGTTTTTGTGGTGAAATGATAATCTAGTCACAATTAAATTTATCATAGAGAAACAGTTAGTGAGAGTGGTCTGGATCTGAGCAAAACCAACGATAGAAATTGGTCTTTACGACCCACCTTTTTCTCTCCATTTGTTATATATATATAACACAAGTCTGTAAAAGAAAGAAAGAAAGAAAGAAAGAAACAAGGAAACATCTGAAGGTCGATGGTGATACCCGGTTTGTCTGTGTTGATCTGTGTTACCAGCTGGCTTTCTCTTGAGAGCGTTAATGGCGTCTACGTTAAGTACGGCACCGAAGCTAGAGTAGTGCCTGACAAACTCAACGTCCATCTTGTCCCGCATTCTCATGACGATGTCGGGTGGTTGAAAACCGTTGATCAGTACTTTATCGGATCAAACAACAGTATCCAGGTATATATATATTAATTAGAGAGAAGAACCTTATGTCACACACGTAGTCGTAGGTAGAGACTGTCTATATGTATACTCAATATGTGATTAATTTTCATCAGAAAGCATGCGTGAGAAACGTGATGGACTCGGTGATGGACTCGCTGCGTCGCGATCCCAATCGAAAGTTTGTGTTTGCGGAAATGGTGAAAACATATGCCATTATGCTGCTTTTAATTAAATTAAATTAACCACCAATTAATGTTTTTGATCACAATTCATAAACCATATGTTATATATATATATGAAAAAAGGCATTCTTTACGCGTTGGTGGGGAGAACAAAACCCCGAGACACACGAACACGTGAAGAAGCTTGTGAACTCCGGACAACTTGAGTTTGTGTAAGTGTTTATTACAATTGATCAATTTTGATTTCACAGAATGATAATGTGTGGGTGGGTGCAGAAACGGAGGATGGAGTATGAACGACGAAGCAACGTGCCATTACATAGATATGATAGACCAGATGACGTTAGGGCATCGGTTTATAATGCAGACATTCAATATCACTCCTCGTGCTGCTTGGCAAATAGATCCTTTCGGTCATTCCTCCGTACAAGCTTACCTCATGGGAGCAGAGCTAGGGTTTGATTCTCTCCATTTCGCTAGAATCGATTACCAAGACAGAGAGAAGCGCAAGGACGAGAAATCCCTAGAATTCGTCTGGAGAGGATCCGAAACTTTTGCTTCGTCTTCTCAGATATTCACCAATACATTTCCAGTTCATTACACCCCGCCCAGTGGGTTTCACTATGAAATCACCGATGATTACGCTCCCCTCCAGGATGACCCTCTTTTGGATGCCTTCAACGTCAAGGAGGCCGTTGATAACTTCGTCAATGCTTCCCTCTTTTATGTATGTTAAATTTTGATCCCCCTAATATCGAATTTTTCAACCAATGGGCCTTGAGGAATAACCCCAATACGGATTCACCCCGTTGGCTACCACTGGTTAATTCAAAAAAAAACAAAATATCGAATCTTTCTTGGCTTGGTAGTCAACTATTTGATGGGAATCTATATATATGGACAGGCCAATGTGACTCGAGGTAACCATGTGATGTGGACAATGGGTGATGATTTTCAGTACCAGTTCGCCGAGTCTTGGTTCAGACAGATGGACAGATTGATTCATTATGTTAACAAGGTTTCTTCCTTTTCTCAATCTCACTTCTTCTCTCCCTCCCATTCCTCACATTCAACTTTACTTTCACAGGATGGCCGTGTGAACGCAGTGTACTCCACACCATCTCTTTATGTTGATGCCAAGAATGCTGCCAAGAACATCACTTGGCCTCTCAAGACACATGACTTTTTCCCGTGAGTGGTTTAAAAATTCACAACATTCCTCTGTCAACCTTGTTGAGCTTCACTTTCTAAACCCATGTGTTCATTGTAGATATGCAGATCGGGATAGCGCCTACTGGACTGGCTACTTCACCAGCCGCCCTGCTTTAAAACGATATGTTCGCTCTCTTAGCGGATACTACTTGGTATCCAAATAGTCTCTATGGTTTCTTTGTCAAATTCAGACACACCAACATAGAGAATGTGCTTTATTTTTTTATTCTTTCTCCAAACCAGGCTGCAAGGCAACTTGAGTTTCTGGTGGGAAAGAAATCTGGAGGTCCAAACACTTGTAGACTTGGGGATTCTTTAGCAATAGCGCAGCACCATGATGGTGTCACTGGAACTGCCAAGCAGCATGTGACAAATGATTATGCCAAAAGACTAGCACATGGTGCTTCTGAGGTAACAAAACCTTACTATTCAAAACTCTTTGCTAAGGTTAGCTGATTTCATCGTATGAATATTCCCTAGGCAGAAGCAGTGGTGAATTCTGCGCTGGCACACTTAATGAACAAGGCACGTACAAAGCCTGACATATCATTAACCCAGGTTAATAAAGATCCTTAAAACTCATTTTGGTTTTCGTAAAAAAATCCATTTCATGATAATGTAGGATAAATAATGAGTTGTTTTTATTACCCTGTCATGGAATTAAATGAGCAGTGCTCGTCGATGAATATGAGCTATTGCCCAGTGACGGAAGAAACCATTTCAGGCCAGAAGAGCTTGGTAGTTCCATAGTCATTATATAACTCTCAGGTCTCAGCTTAGGCTTCAACTGACTCAGTGCTTGATCTTAATTCAGATTCTTGTGGCCTATAACTCCCTTGCATGGAATCGTACAGAATTCATTAGGATACCGGTTAGATTTCATGCCTTTTATATCTAGTTTATTTGCTTCTTTGACGTCAATAATGAAGACTTTTACAATTTCTCTGTTTTACTAGGTCAATGATGCAGGTTTAAACGTGGAAGATTCATCAGGAAACACCCTTGATGCTCAATACATTCCCATGGATAATGTCACGAGCAACTTGAGAAGTAACTATTCGAAAGCTTATTTGGGAGTATCTTCACAGCAGATTCCAAAGTATTGGCTTGTGTTTAAAGCAACAGTGCCGCCACTTGGTTGGAACACATTCTTCATATCTAAAGCAACCGGGGAAGGTAAACCTTACATATTCTATTGAAAGTTACACACAAGATGTGCTTTTAACTCATGACTTCTCTTTTAGGAAGCGACAAAAACAAACACTCTCCAGGGACGTTTAGTCCAATGAAGGGTATAACTGAAATTGGTCCAGGAAATCTAAAGCTGGTGTTTTCTCCAGACTCTGGTCTTCTCAAACAGATGCACAACTCCAGAACAGGAGTAATTTTTCTCGTTTACTCTCTTGCACACTGAAAAATCTTGGAACTATGGTGACAAAAATGATTCAAAACACAATCGTTTCTGATAAAAATATGTTTCAGGCTAAAATACTGGTGGACCAGAACTATCTCTGGTATGCTTCAAATGTGGGGGACTCAAAAAATTCCCAAGTTTCCGGTGCATATATTTTCCGACCTAATGCTTCCTTGGCATATTCTGTTTCTTCGAAAGTGAGTCTATGAATCAGTACTCCTATACATATATGTAGACTCTATACTCCAAGAGCATTGAGATGCTAAGTTTCTATCACAAATTCTAGGTTTTCTTTGTACTTGTACACACTGATAATATGTAGGATAAGAGTTTCTTTTACACTCTGGTTTTACTCTTGAATACAAGTAAAACCAGATAAAAATTATTATATGATCCATATAAATACTTGTTGGGCCATGACCGATGCTTTTCGTTGGCATTGTTGGTATTCCGCAGCCAGAGTTGCAGATCGTGAGAGGGCCTCTAGTAGATGAGGTGCACCAGCAGTTCAGTCCTTGGGTTTCACAGGTATGTGATTTATATGTTCAACATTAGCTTCTTTAATTTGTTGTGTTGATGATTCTAATGCCATCCACTGGTAGTTGCAATTGGCAATTGATGTCAGTTAAATATATGAGAATCGTTAGTTGGTACATACTCGTGTTATGTAGGTGATAAGAGTGTACAAAGACAAAGAGCATGCAGAGTTTGAGTACACTGTGAGTGTTACTCTTTTAACTCCAAATCATATTATTTGGAAAGAAGGAAGATCCCCTTTCTTGAGGCTCTCATTTTAATTGAGCAGATTGGTCCAATTCCTGTTGGTAAAGATTACGTAGGAAAAGAGGTTATTACACGGATGGTAGCAAATATGAGTACAGATAAGACGTTTTATACTGACTCTAACGGAAGAGACTTCCTGAAACGGGTACCTCTATAATCTCTCATATAATGCAGTCTTGTGTTTGTCCTGTGGCAATAAGAGAATTGAATATGGTATAAGAACTTTGTATGTTAGAAAAGAATGTACGCTCTGCTGCAGGTGAGGGATGACAGAACAGACTGGACTCTCAAAGTGAACGAACCAATAGCAGGAAACTACTATCCGGTAAAACTATTAATGTGAAAACTTTTGGAGTAGATCAAACAAATATTGAATAAATGATTAAAAAAGGATTCATGTGTTGTGTGAGTAATATTCAGCTTACTCTGGGAATGTACACAAAAGACAAGAAAGTAGAGTTGTCGGTGTTGGTTGATAGGGCTACAGGGGGTGGTAGTATCAAGGACGGTGAATTAGAATTGATGCTCCACAGGTTCCAAATCATATTACAGCCTTGAATTTAAACTATCAAAAAAAAAAAAAACAAGAAACAATGTTGGTTGTGGCTGAAATAATGAAAACAGGCGTACGTGCATGGATGATTCTAGAGGAGTGGAGGAGAGCCTTGAGGAAACTGTGTGTATCAATGGTACCTGCACAGGATTAACGGTATGAATGAATTTGCAGGCTCTCGTGTAAATGCATGCAGGTATTTAAAAGAGAAAATGCATGCAGGTACGTGGGAATTACTATGTAAGCATAAATCCGGTAGGAGGAGAAGGAGCGAGGTGGAGACGAGGGACAGGCCAGGAAATATACACTCCTCTTGTAATGGCATTCACACACGAAAACAAGGAGAAGTGGAAAGGCTCCAATTCTGTGAAAGGAAATGCAATGGATCCTCACTACGCCTTCCCTCCAAACGTTGCTCTCATCACTCTTGAGGAGCTGGATCTCGGCAACGTTCTTCTCCGCCTCGCTCATCTCTACGAGGTACAGTTTTAGACTTTTGTTTTTGGATAAATATGATGATGATCAGTGACTCTTGAGTGATCAAACTGGTGTTTACTTTACTTTCAGGCCGGAGAAGAGAGTGAGTACTCGAAAGTCGCTAAAGTTGAGCTGAAGAAGTTGTTTCCTGGAAAAACAGTAAGGAAAACATTTTCTCATCTTAGTTATATGAATCCAATAATTGTAAAAAATGTATATTTGTTTTGGGGGTGAATAGATCAAAGGAGTGAAAGAAATGAGTTTGGTAGCGACTCAAGAGAAGGCTAAGATGAAGGAGAAGATGAAGTGGAAAGTAGAAGGTGAAGCCGAACAATCTCAATCTTCATCTCATCCGCGAAAGGGTGGACCAATTGACAGCTCCGCATTAGTTGTAGAGCTTTCTCCCATGGAGATTCGTACTTTCTTGCTCCAGTTCTCGCAGAAGCAGCCTGCAAAACAACAAAGGAGAAGAAAGTTTATTCTGGGATTTTGATTTCGCCCATTGTAACTTATTTTCTTATATCGAATAATTATTTCTTGTCATTGATGAATCCTAAAATTCACTCAGGAATAGTTTAGAAAATAGAAATTTGATTAACAAGCAAGATCAAAGTAGAAAGGCTAAACTATATATGACAACAATGGAAATTAGTGAATGTTTGCTGATGATATTGAAGACGACAAAGGGTGCTTGATGATAGTAGAAATTGTATGTAATGAGAATATAGTTTTACTCTCGAGGATTCGGGTCCCTTTTCTTTGGCTCATTCTTCTTTTAAGTTTTTAGGCGGATCATATGGTGGCGTGATTTCTGGTGTAGACCATGTGTTTTGATGGTGACTAATACATTTGATTTATGGACGTTTTCAGTTGACTTTTCCGAACTTGACTTCTTTGGCTTTCTGAGTCCGAGATGGACTTTATCTATCGTGGGTTCCGAAGGTTGCCAAATTTAGGCTTTATAACTTTTGGGTCCGGATCTCTAATCGGGAGCTGGGTGAAACCGGTGTCATAAAAATAATATCGAATCATTTCATCATCGTCAACAACGGTTTGGTTGATAAAAGAGAGAGAGATTTTGAGGCTCAAACCTCTCGGACTTGGACAGCAGGAGGATACTATTCTTTGGAAAAGGGAGAATGATGTTTTTTCGACAAGGTTTCATGTCCTCTCAAACGTGGAACCTGACCAGAACGCAATCGCCTCGTGCTCCATGGTTCAAAAGGATCTGGTTTAAAGAAGTCACTCCTAAATTTTTTTTTTTTTACGTGGTTAGCCGCTCACAGCAGAATATCGACTGGGAATAGGATTCTAAGGTGGAACCCTCAAGCTGTCTCTACTTGTTGGCTGTGCAACTCAGCTACTGAGACGAGAGACCATTTATTTTTTGACTACTCCTTCTCTAAGGAAGTCTAAAATGGAACGATTAGGGATTTGGCAGGTGTAGGTATGCTGGTTCAATGGTCTCTCCTGTTGCAAAGATTGGTGATTGGACTACATGATAGTACCAAAACCTTTCTCTTTCGCTACTGTTTCCAAGCGACAATCCATGATATTTAGCATGAGAGAAACACTCGCCGAGTGGAAGAAGGCCATGAGTCCCCTGCTCGTCTTCTTAGCATTTTGGATAAAATGATCAAAAATAGGATCTTTTCGTTGAGAAAGCAAGCTGGAAGTAGACATGAAAAAGTCATGGAGATATGGTTTGAGAGTAGATGATTTTTTCATTTTCTCTTCATGAGGTTTCTATAGGATTACTTGTCTACACAAAGTAACATTAGAGCATGATTAACCTGGGGTTCTTAAGACGAGGTTCTTAGCGGAAGTTAAGAAACTGTTTCTTAACTTCCGCTAAGAACTTCATCTTAAGAACCTCGGGTTAATCATGGTCTTAGACCATCTCCATTTGTTAGAACCCATAATGGGTTCTAATAATTAGTTTAATTATAAATTTTGTAATTTGTGAAGTTTAGAACCCCTTGTAATGTAATTAAATTTGTGAAGGTCCAATGTCAGAACCCTTTTGAAGTTCTTAAATTTTTTTAAAAAAAAATTTAGAAGTTGAAATTATTGGATTTCATAGAAAAATCTCAAGAAAACTACTAAAGAATCTTTAGACACAAAACAAGTAAAGATAATCGATCTTTACCTTCCTACATAAGTCATATTGCCAACTAATGCAAAGAAGAACATTACCTTGAAGTTCTGTCCCTCCATGCTTGCTGCTTCAGCTGTCTACACAGCGAGATGCTCACTGAACAAGTCACCAGCTTGGACGGAGACCTTGAAGTTTCACATAGGATATGCAGAGTCTGAGATTATGTAAGAACAGAGAAGACTTGCAAATATCTGTTTCTGTTCTTGTTTCTTAATTGCAAAAACTGATAAGTTTTGTTCTTTGTTGTGTGTTAATAGGGAATGCTCAAAGCTCCTAGCTTTACATCACTCTAGGTGTGGAGAGAGCAGGCTACGTGCTGTGTACAAGAAGTACTCTAAAGTGGAGAACGGAGGCGTGTTGCTTTGGTTTCACCAGCCAAGTCTCTCTTGAGTGCTGCTCCTCTTTCTGCTTAAGTGATGGAAAAAAGAGTCGTTCATCAGATCTCTCTCTGATTCATCCAGATACTGAGACCTATAAGAGATAGAGAGATCATATGTTCAATTATGAAACCACTTCAAATTGAGAAATTGAAACCAATCATTGTGAAAAAAGATTCTAACCACGCATAGCAATGATTTGGTGGAAGGAGGCATTGAAGGAGGTGTGGCATCCTCAGGAAGCAAAGGCACCAGTACCTAGCCGCCATTGTTTCCTCCATTGTCTCCCTTTTGCAAACAACACAATGAAAAATCATGAAGTTAGAAGCATCTGATATCGAAATCCAAAAGCACCAATCTTTTACTGCAAACACCAAATCCTGTAAATAAGAAGCTTACATTGTTGATAAGAGACGAGAAGGTGCTGTCGGGTCCTAGTTAATCAAAACAGCAGCCTTCAACGGACTTCCTATATGTGTTCAAACAAAAAAAGTTACATTTTTTCTGAGTTCTTATCTTCTGTTCAACAAGACTCTCTCTCTCTCTCTCTCTCGAAGTGACCCTAATCGGAGAAATACCTGAAGATCGCCATGTCGGAGATGTGATTTAGTTCTCATCATCAAAGCTAATCTCAAATCTCATTCTCAAATCTCATCACCAAAACGAAATTTCAATTCCAACGAGATTCACAAGCTTTAAACCAATACAAAAACTCAAAGAATTCGAACCTTCAAGGTGATTTCATGTAAGGATTTGGAGAAGGAGAGCAACGACGAGATTTCTCAGAGACCAAAAAGAAAAAAAAAACAAAAAAGAAAAAAAAACATCGAGGTAGAGAGAGACGACCAATACCAAGAGGGCACGTATGGGGTTTTCAGTGGTTCCAAAATCTCTTTGTTTAGCACCGGTTCTTTGGTTTTTCTATTTTTTCATTTATTTTTTTTGATTTTTTTTTAAAACCCCTTTAAAAGATTCTAATAGACCTGCTCTTAGGTTGTATTGTACAAAGGTTAATAAAATTTAAAATTCTTAAAAAAAAAAAGAAAAAAGGGTAAAAGAGAGTGTCTCGGAACGCGCGGGAACTTCATCGTTCTACTCTTAAACGGGCCTATAGATTTGGGCTGTTGAAGCTCATTTTGTGCCCATTCTAGGCTTTTTTTTTTTCTCCGGCTTCTGGCTTTGATTTTTCAGTGAAAAGTGAAAACGAAAGCAAAGTATCGGGAGAAGGCGAGAGAGATGGCTAGATACGATCGAGCAATTACAGTCTTCTCCCCCCGACGGCCACCTCTTTCAAGTCGAGTACGCCCTTGAAGCCGTCCGCAAGGGCAACGCCGCCGTCGGTGTCCGCGGCACCGATACCGTCGTCCTCGCCGTGGAGAAGAAATCTACACCCAAGCTTCAGGATTCGATTGCTTGGTTTACGATGTAGTTACTAGTATGTATAATTATATGAGCTGCTTATACGAATGCTATGCTTAACTTGTTAATTGAGGATTACCCTTTGCTTCTTTTTGACAGGTCAGCCAGAAAAAATTGTGAGCCTTGACAACCACGTTGCCTTGGCGTGCGCTGGGCTAAAGGCAGATGCACGTGTGTTGATTAACAAGGCGAGGATTGACACCCGCTACATTGCCGGCCTTCAACAGAAGTATACCCAAAGCGGTGGTGTTAGACCCTTTGGTCTTTCTACTCTTATCGTCGGCTTTGACCCTTACTCTCGTGTCCCTTCGCTCTATCAGACTGATCCATCTGGAACTTTCTCTGCTTGGAAAGCTAATTCTACCGGGAGAAACTCCAACTCTATTAGGGAATTTCTTGAGAAGAACTACAAAGAAACCTCTGGCCAAGAGACTGTTAAACTCGCTATCCGTGCTCTGCTTGAGGTTCCCTCTGCTTATAACAAATTGTTGATGTTTTGGTTTATATATGTCACTGAATTGTTTGACCTGATATCATCGGCAGGTTGTTGAGAGCGGAGGAAAGAACATTGAGGTAGCTGTGATGACACGGGAGGAAAGCAGGAAGAAGCTGAAATTGATGCTATTGTGGCCGAGATCGAAGCAGAAAAGGCAGCTGCTGAAGCAGCCAAGAAAGGCCCTCAAAAGGACCTCTGTTACACAACATTCAGCAGCTATTTCTTGCTTTTCGATAGTTATCTCGACGTTGATAATTGTCTTTCATTTGTTGGTTTGTTTGTCCTTGAGCTTGCCTCCAGTACCATGACCAAACCAACTCTGATTATTTGTTGGGAGGTGACGCAATTAGAGCAGCGGTTTTATGACTTGAGGAGAAATATGTGACTCACTTAGACCAGCTTTTCCATGAGGTGTGTATGTAATTCATGGGCTTAACAACGACCCCTCTTGTGACCTATTAGTATATTAGTTGATTGCCTTCTAATGCATTATAAATTTTGTCAATGTTTGCTACACGTTTAAATATCGATTACTCCATTTGGTTTAAACATGGTTCTAAAAATTTGTTTTAGGCGATAACCAATCAATTTTCATAAAATCCGATTTATACCATTTAAATTTAAACTACTCCAATTTGGTTTAAAACTATTTTAAATCGGAAATCCACACATTTTCGAAAACCAAGACCAATACTGCAGAAAATGTTGTGTTAGTGTTTAATTATGTTTGTAAACCAGTAGGAAAAAAGGACTAGCAGTTTATTAGGGAGGATTTGAATGTTTTGAGACATACCTTAGTCGCATCTTACTGTTTCTCAATCTTTTCTGCTTCAATCCAACTTTTAAGTTAGTGAAGGGACTAGACTTCTCTTTTGTTAACTATGAAAATGCTCTAAAACAACTAAAAGAAATTTTAGGATTCGCTACAACTTGATCAAACCAAGGATAGACTTTGCTGTTAATTTCCTATTTAGAAGTAAGCAGAGAACAATTTCCTTGATATGGTAAATGTCACCAGTCTTGTATTTCATCATCTTCAGAAACTTCACTCTTATCCTCATCCGTCTCTTCCTCCATTTCTGAAAACACATCTGCAGACGCCCTGTAGCTTAGCCATTTCAGCGCAGGGCTGTACTCTGTAGCCGTCACCGACATATCTGCCATTCTTGACCCCTCATATCCTATGTTCCTCTGCTCTCTCAGATTCTTCTACATTCAGACATAAACTATGTAAGCTTATAGAGAAAGTTCGAACACGTATAATTAGATTTTTTTTTTTTTCACTGGAAAAAGGAAAAAGGCATTGACCTTGGTTTGTATTGAGGATTGCTCCACTTGCCAGAGTTTTGGCTTGCGAATCACGTGCCATCTGCATACCCACGATACAGACCAACCGATATTACAAATATCTAACACAGAAAAAAATGAAACAATCAACTGGCATCAATTTGTCATAAGAAACCTGGATGACCATGGCTGCTTGTTTCCATACAACACGCCACGAACAGCCACCGAGGCGCCGACTGATTGTAGAACGTCCTCTGTTTTGTTGTTATGTACACTCATTTTTCCTCTTAAAGCTGCGAGAAGGAGATCAGCATCCGCTAAATACGAAGACACGCACCAGGCATCTTCTATGGCTCCGTCACTCACGAAATCTAACACTTCATAAACGTTAATGAGTTCATAGTAAGCTCTCTTGTGTCTCTATATGAAGGAGGAAAATGGTGCATATGTTAAGTAAAGAATACCATTTTCATGAAGAAAATCCACAACCCGGCCTGCCTGTCCATGAGCTTGGCTAAGAACCATCTCTGGCGCATCCATCTTCAGTGGTAACCTTGCAAACTCGTTATGCACAAGATAGTCACTGCAATCTGACACACAAACATTAGCTTAGACGATAATTATCCTGAGCTCTAAATTGTGCATTCTCGTAACTTCCTACCTGATATAATAACATTATCAGTAGCCTCTCTTTTGTTGTGGAGAAATTTTCCCAGGGCGTGAAACAACGAAAGGGTCTCATCTCTACCGAAACAGGAAGATATTCCACTATCCAAACCACTGTGCATTGTATGATTGAGTTGTGGCTTAACAGAGAAGAGTTGCAAAGACGTAATAGCGTGTCTGATGTCTCCTCCACTGGCACTCGCCATCTGATCAACCTCCGCAGTCGTTACCTTACAATGCTCTTCTCTGCTTATCCTCTGAAGTGTCTTCTTAATTGAGTTCTTCGTAATGGGATTAAAAGCCACCTTTAAAGCCCCTGCTCGTTCAATAGATGACTGAAGGTCCTCCATAGTTCGAGCAGTCTGGTCAGAAGAGTCTGCTTTGACATAGTCCGTGATCAATACCACTGTCGGAATCTGCGTAGATTTCACCAAGAGCGTTAAGCAGTTTTGAAGCCTCTCAAAAGCATGCCTCCCATTGGCTAGAGGAAGGTCATCAATCAAAAGAACGAGGCGCGGCGGTTTCGTTCCCCCAGAAATCACTCCGTATTTTCTACTAGTGTCAACGAAGTTTTCAAACTCATCCAGCTTCGAAGAGTACTTCAGTCCTAGGAGAATTAAACGGAAGATAAATCATTGGATCTGTAACTGACTGAGTACTACATAACAAAATAGAAATGGTGTGAATACCAGAAGTTGAGTTATGAACATGTTCTTGCCAGAGAGTAGGAATAGGAGCGCTCCACTCATACACAGTGACGCCAAGGATAGAGGCAAGCAAATGGATGGTAGCAGATTTGCCGACGCCAGCTTGACCGGTGAGTAGTAGAACATTATTCCTAACACCATCCTGCAGATAAAGAAAAAGTGAATACTACAATCATAAAGAGAAAAAAAAAAAGCAATGGAAAAGGTAAAACCAAAAAGATTTACCTTGGAGCAATCAAAACATTCCTCGAACCAAAGTTTAACTTGTTCAACCTGAAGATAATATCAGGAATTAGCATAGTATTATAGCTAAAAAAGAAAAAAGAGGGGGGAACAAAAAAAAAATTGCCTTCTTGTTGTGAACAGAAAGCTCTTCCAAGGTGCGAGGCTTGTATTTGTCAACCCACAAACCAGCCTTCTTCTTGAAGCCTAAACAAGAGACCAAATAAAAATGATGAATATCTCAAAAAAGCACGACTAGGCTAAAAAAGAGCATTTAGAAACTGAAAGTCGTGCGTGGCGTACTAGGAGGAGATGATGCCTTGAAGCCGCTCAAAGCTTCGTCGAAATCTTCGAACGATAATCTGATCTGCAACAAACAGGAACCAAACTCAGAGCCTAAACATAAGCTAAGAATAATAATAAATAATACGCCAAAAAAAAGAGAGAGGAATGGTGCCTTGTCTACGTGACTCGAGAGTCGAGCTTTCTTGGAGGCTCTAGGATTCGTTCTGCAACCACCACCCGAGGACCTCGATTTCGACTTGGCACTAGACCGCGACGACCTTAACTTATACGATTCTTCTTCTTCTTCTTCTTCCGACGATAATTCAACCATCTGATTTCCTCTCCCCATACCTCCCAATCGCCTACGGTTTACCGAACGGAGCTTGATTAGAGTCTCGAAGAACCTTTTCGGAGAAGCTATAGCATCCCCCGGTGTATCGTATCGTTCCCCCTTGCTCGATTTCTTTTTTTTTCTTTAATTGAATTTCGCAGTACACTACTAAAACCCCACCCGCTGGTGTTTTCGCGGGTCGACTAAAACGACACCGTTCTTTTCCTTTAGGTGACGTGTCTTCATCGGGACCGTCCGTATATCAAATATTTCACCTTGGCCGATTCAAATTTTGATTTGCAGATCGGACGGTTGTAACTAGAGGTGTAGCGTAGGCTGTGTGGTGGGAGATTCATCCCACCTACCCCCACCCACGCAGGCTTTCTTCACCAAACCAAACCACGATGTATGTAATAAGGTAAAATTGTAGGTTCCTCCTTTCCTCAGTCTTTGTCTTCACCAACCCCAAATTCTAAATTCGATCCGATGGCTGCGAACGCCGTCTCGCTATCAATCTCATCCACCGTCGCCTCCCCGAAGACCCCCCACTCCCTTGAAGCTCAAACCCGCGGCTTGATTCCCCCACCAACCATTTCCTTCCCAAAGTCATCGTCCTCTTTATCTTCCACCGCTATCTCCATCTCCAGGTCGCGTGTTCGAGCCGGTCCCAGCCAGCTTGTTAACGAACCCGCTAACGCCATGGCCACTCCTCCCACTATAGTCGAGGTTGATTTAGGTAGCCGGAGCTATCCCATCTACATCGGCGCCGGCTTGCTCGATCAATCACATCTCCTTCAAAGGTGCTCCCCTCTTTTAATATTAGTAACTTGTTGAATAATGAATAGTGAGCCAATATGGTCTTGTTCATATTGTTGAATTGAATTGAATTAGGCATGTTCACGGGAAGAAAGTGCTGGTGGTGACTAACGAACGAGTTGCTCCTCTATACCTGGACAAGACTGTACATGCTTTGACTATAGGGAACCCCAACGTGACTGTGGAGTCTGTTATTCTCCCTGATGGAGAGAAATACAAAGACATGGTTTGTTTGTTTCTTTATCTTTTTTTTTTTTTGGAGATCTACATATGGTTTACTGAGAGACATTCTTTTTTTTTTTGTTCAAGGATACTCTCATGAAAGTCTTCGACAAGGCCATTGAGTCTCGCCTAGATAGACGATCTACTTTTGTTGCTCTTGGTGGCGGTGTTATTGGCGATATGTGTGGCTATGCTGCTGCTTCTTACCTCCGTGGTGTTAACTTCATCCAGATCCCCACCACTGTCATGGCACAGGTAGGTACTTTGCCATGTTTCACTTGAGTGATCGATCTCTTTTTTTCTAAATCTCAGAAATTAATTACCCTTTTTGCAGGTTGATTCTTCTGTTGGTGGCAAAACAGGCATAAACCATCGTCTTGGAAAGAATTTGATTGGCGCGTTTTACCAGCCGCAGTGTGTGCTAGTTGACACCGACACGTTGAACACGCTGCCGGACAGGGAGATGGCTTCGGGTTTAGCGGAAGTGATCAAGTATGGACTTATCAGGGATGCTGACTTCTTTGAGTGGCAGGAGAAGAACATTGAGGCTCTCCTTGCTAGGTGATTTATTATTTCAACAAAACAAAACTGTTAGAGATAGATTCATCTAAATGCTGGTGTGATCATTATTTTGATATCGCTAGGGATCCGGCTGCATTAGCTTATGCGATAAAGCGATCATGTGAGAACAAGGCGGATGTTGTGTCACAGGATGAGAAAGAAAGCGGCTTGCGAGCTACCCTTAATTTGGGTCATACCTTTGGCCATGTAAGTAGCTTTTGAATATAACCCTCTTATCAGGTCAAGAAGATCCACCCTTGACAATATCAATTTATCTTTATGCAGGCCATAGAAACTGGCTTCGGGTATGGAGAGTGGCTCCACGGAGAAGCTGTTGCCGCTGGCACGGTATCTATATCTTTTTATCTTTCCTCTGCTAAAACTCTCCCCCCAACTCACATTGTGTTTTGTTATTTCTCAGGTGATGGCAGTGGACATGTCATATCGTCTTGGCTGGATAGATGACTCAATCGTGGAGAGAGTGAACAACATCTTGAAACGAGCGAAATTGCCTACAACGCCGCCGGAGAGCATGACCGTGAGCATGTTCAAGTCCATAATGGCGGTGAGTTTTGTGATTGTGGCCTGAAAATGAGAATATGTTTGAGAGAGAGAGAGTTCTTCCATTGAAATAATATGTTTTGGTGGTGATGCAGGTTGACAAGAAAGTGGCAGATGGACTGCTGAGGCTGATTCTCCTGAAAGGTCCGCTGGGAAACTGCGTTTTCACGGGAGATTATGATCGGGAGGCGTTGGATGCTACGCTACGTGCGTTCTCCAAATCCTGAGGTCTTTCTTCTTCTTCTTCCCTCGGATTTTTGTTTTGTTTGGTTTTTTTTTTTTTTTCCAGATATGAATATGTACCGTTGTATAACCAACTTGTAACTAGCTTTGTGGAATGTGACAATAATGAGCTTTCTAAAATATATATATAACTAGCCCGTCCAAACTCTTAAATCAATTTTGGATACTTGCGTTTGGAATTATGCCTTAGGAGTTAAAGCCAGATGACTTTTTATCTGTCCATTCTTAAAAAAAACACACTCGAGAATCAGGTCTTGTTTCTCAAGTAGTCTTAATGAGAGTAGTAGAAACAGAGGAAAAAACGTGGGGGTGTTTGAGATAAACTTGAAAGATAACTTAGAGACCAAATTATCATTATCCTATTTAAGTTATGTTTTAGATAAGGATGGTTTTACTAATGAGATTAGGAAATCTTAAGATCTATATAAGGAGATGTCAACTTGTGATATAACTTGTGAGTTTAGAGAGATCTTTGTGAGAGCTTAAGTTTTGAGATATTTTCTTAAGCTAATAAGAATTGAGTTATTCTTAATTGATCTTTGAGTTCTTTAAGTTCTATAATTGGTATCAGAGCTTCTAGGAATCGATCCGAGCACACTACATACGAGAGAGAAACGAGACACGAGGAATGGGAGATATTACAACAACAATGGTGGCTACAAAACCGAAAGAAGGAGGTCTTTCGATCAAGTGTCCTATGTTAAATTCAACAAACTACACCCTATGGGCAATTCGGATAAAGGTGTTACTAAAGGTCCATAAAGTGTGGGATGTTATTGAGAATGAGTCTGTCGACAGTGACAAGAATGATATGGCAACATCTCTACTCTTCCAATCCATACCTGAAACGCTAATATTACAAGTCGAAGAACTAAGCACAACAAAACAGGTGTGAGATGCTATTAAAACAAGGCATATGGGAGCTGATAGAGTTCGAGAAGCACGTCTACAGACATTGATGGCGGAATTCGACAGACTCACGATGAAAGAAAGTGAAAATATTGAAGATTTTGTTGGTAAACTTTCAGAAATCTCATCCAAGTCAACCGCTCTTGGAGAAAACATTGATGAGTCCAAGATGGTTAAGAAATTTCTTAAGTGCTTGCCAAGGAAGAAGTACATTCATATAGTTGCGTCTTTAGAACAAATACTTGACCTCAAGACTACTAGTTTTGAGGACATCATCGGACGCATGAAAGCCTATGAAGAACGTATTGCGGAAGTAGAGGAAGACACACGAGATGATCAAAGCAAACTGATGTATGCAAACACAGAAGCACAGCCACAACAGTATCATCGACAAACTCGCGATTCCAATGGTTATTACAGAGGCAGGGGCCGCGGCAGTCGCTACTCTAACAGAGGAGGAAGAGGCAGAGGCCGATCTTATATTGAGTTTGACATGACGAAGATAACTTGTTACAGATGCGACAAGATTGGCCACTTCGCGTCCCATTGTCCTGATCGCTTGCTCAAGTTGCAGGAAGCATTAGAAACAAAAGATGATGATACTCGAGAAGCTGAAGAACTAATTGTTCATGAAGTTGTCTACCTCAACGAGAAAAACGTGAATCCACAAGAATTTGAGACAAGCTTGGACAAAGACAATATATGGTATCTAGACAACGGCGCCAACAACCATATGACTGGGAATCGAACCTACTTTCAATCGTTGAACGAAGCTATTACCGGGAAAGTAAGATTTGGAGATGATTCGCGCACCGACATCAAAGGCAAAGGATCAGTTATGTTCTACAGCAAATCCGGAGACAAGAAGATCATATCCGACGTGTATTTCATACCAGACTTGCGAAGCAACACCATTAGCTTGGACCAAGCCACAGAAGCGGGTTGTGATGTGAGGATGAAGAATGACTATCTTACTCTACGAGACAAAGAAGGAAGGTTAATAACAAGAGCACAGAGGTCTAAGAACAAACTGTATAAAGTAGTCATCGATATGGTTGATACACAATGTCTTCAACTAAAGTGCGTAAGTGAAGCTGAGAAGTGGCATGCTCGCCTTGGTCACATTGGGTGAGACTCGATGATTACGATGATCAAGAAAGAGCTAGCCATTGGAATTCCAATGATGAAAAATGAGAAGGAAACATGTTCTTCATGTCTACTTGGGAAGCAATCAAGACACACGTTTCCTCAAGCAACCTCTTACCACGCGACAAACCTACTAGAGCTGGTACACTGTGACCTTTGTGGCCCAATCACACCGCCTACGTCATCCAGGTTCCGGTACATATTTGTATTGATTGACGACCACTCCCGTTATATGTGGTCTATACTTCTCAAGGAGAAGTCAGAGGCATTCGAGAAGTTCAAAAAATTCAAAGCCATAGTTGAGAAGGAAGAATTTGTGTCAGGAGAGTTCCAAGCATTCTGTGAAACATCAGGGATCGTAAGACATTTGACTGCTCCATATTCACCGCAACAAAACGGCGTGGTGGAGCGAAGAAACATAACCCTCTTGGGAATGACCAGAAGCATTCTAAAGCATATGGAGATGCCTAACTACCTATGGGGAGAAGCTGTGAGGCATGCGACTTATCTAATAAACAGAGTGGCAACTCGTGTTCTAAGTGTGACGCCGTACGAGCTTATGAAGAGTAAAAGACCAAACGTTGAACATGTTCGAATATTTGGATGCATTGCCTACGCGAAGATAGAACGCAACCACCTCAAGAAGCTTGACGATAGATTACGCATGCTGGTACATCTTGGAACAGAACCGGGGTCGAAAGCATACAAACTACTTGATCCAGTCAATCGAAAGGTAGTGGTGAGTAGAGATGTGGTCTTTGATGAAAGCAAAAGCTGGAACTGAAAGAACTGCGTCATAAATTCTGACGAAACTCAGGAATTTGATATCTCGTTTGGAGATTTTGGGAACAGAGGAATTCAAAGAAACAATGGGAATCTTGAGAAGCAAGGAACCGGAGTGGAAGGAAGCGACAATGCTGTCATCAGTGACGAAGTTGATGTTGTAAAGGAGCAGGAAGATGACGGATCAGAAGAAGAAGAAGAGGCAAATCCATTGCGAAGATCGACGAGAGAGAGCAAAAGACCAGGCTATCTTGACGACTACATACTCCTGGTTGAGCTAGATGGAGAACGTTTGTTGTTAACTATCAACGATGAACCATGGAGTTATAGCGAGGCGAGTGAGCTAAAAGTCTGGAACGATGCTTGTGATGATGAGATCAAGTCCATTGTCAAAAATAAAACATGGGAATTGGCTGATCTTCCACCTGGAGCAAAAGCCATAGGGCTTAAATGGATCTTTAAGATTAAAAGAAACGCAGATGGAAGCATCAACAAGTACAAGGCGAGATTAGTGGTGAAAGGTTATATACAGAGGCATGGAATTAATTTTGATGAAGTATATGCACCTGTAGCACGTATAGAGACCATAAAGTTCTCGATTGCGTTGGCTGCTTCAAGAGGATGGGAGGTGCATCACTTAGACGTAAAAACGGCTTTCCTACATGGTGACTTAAAAGAAGATGTATACGTTCTCCAACCATAAGGTTTCTTTATCAAGGGCAAAGAGAGCAAAGTGTACAAACTACATAAAGCTCTGTACGGGTTACGACAAGCCCCTAGGGCGTGGAATGAAAAACTCAATAATGTTCTTGGAGAGTTGAATTTTGTGAAGTGTACTAAGGACCCGGCGCTGTATCAACGTCAATATAAGGATCAATATCTTCTCGTTGCAGTGTACGTAGACGATCTCCTTGTTACTGGATCAAGTGTAGATCTCGTAGAAGACTTCAAGAGAGGAATGTCGAGTAAGTTTGACATGAGTGACTTAGGATGGCTTACATATTATCTCGGAATAGAGGTTGTGCAACACGCAGATGGGATCACTTTATGTCAAGAGACGTATGCGAGGAAAATTCTTGAAGAGACAGGGATGGCGGATTGTAATCTAGTTCACGCACCCATGGAACCTAGTCTGAAGATGTCAAGGTCCCAAGAAGAAGCAAGTATAGATGAAAAGGAATACAGAAGAAATATTGGGTGTCTTAGGTACTTGCTTCACACACGTCCAGATCTTTCGTTTAGCGTCGGGATTCTAAGCAGATATATGCAGTCACCTAAGCAGTCACATGGAGCTGCGTTAAAACAAATCTTGAGGTATCTGCAAGGTACTCTTGCGCATGGTTTGATGTTTCAGCGAACTACAAGCGACACAAAGTTAGTTGGATACTCGGATAGTAGTCACAATGTTGATGAAGATGATGGTCGTTCAACGACTGGACATATCTTTTATTACGCAGACAGTCCCATCACGTGGTGTTCCACCAAGCAGGAGACAGTCGCATTGTCGTCGTGTGAGGCTGAGTTTATGGCAGCAACAGAGGCAGCAAAACAGGCTATTTGGTTACAAGACCTTCTTGAAGAGATAATTGGAACGTTGAGTGAGAGAGTGACGATCCTTATTGATAACAAGTCAGCCATTGCACTCACCAAGAATCATGTGTTCCATGGACGAAGCAAACACATTCATCGTCGCTACCACTTCATTAGAGAATGTGTTGAGAACGAGTTGATCAACGTCAAGCATGTTCCCGGGGTAGAGTAAAGAGCAGACATTTTGACAAAAGCACTTGGAAGATTGAAGTTTAAAGAGATGAGAGAGATCGTTGGAGTTAAAGATTTGTCAAAGATGGTTTTCAAGTTTAAGGGGGAGATTGTTGGAGATAAACTTGAAAGATAACTTAGAGACCAAGTTATCATTATCCTATTTAAATTATGTTTTAGATAAGGATGGTTTTACTAATGAGATTAGAAAATCTTAAGATCTATATAAGGAGATGTCAACTTGTGACATAACTTGTGATTTTAGAGAGATTTTTGTGAGAGCTTAAGTTTTGAGATATTTTCTTAAGCTAATAAGAGTTGAGTTATTCTTAATTGATCTTTTGAGTTCTTTAAGTTCTATAGCATCGCCCCGTTTAGTGAGGAAACCAAACCAACTTCTTTTGCATGTTCTTCTATCTCTCTTTCCAACCTATGTTTTCAGGTTTATAAAGTCCAAAGTAAAAGAGATGAGATCAAACATTTGTGATGGGAGAAGCTATGGAGAGAGGGGTGAGTCTGGTCTGCTCTTGTCTTGTCGTCTTCTGTTACGTACTGCTGCTTCTGCTACACCCTGTCTGGGTGATGGGTTGTCTCATCAGTCTATTCATGGCGTCTCAGCTTTCTCTCTTCTTTCTCCTCTTAGTCTTGCATCTCTTTACCTCATGCTTCTTCTGTTTCTCCACTTTAATCTCAGTTGGAATTTAGATGATCGATTGACACATTATATTTCATCCTGGACTAAAAATTATAGCATACACATGATGGTCTGTGTAAATGAGACGGGAATTTTCACATGATGGTGCAAGCATTTTTATCCACTATTAAGTATTAACCAAACCATATTAAAGAACCCAGCGGAGAATAACATATTTTTTATGCTGTTTCAAGTAGAGTCAATCCAAAAAAGACAAAAACAACATGGTGTTTAACAAAGAGTTGCAAATGGAACAAAACACATCTTTTTTACTCAGCATCTGTTTACTCTCCCTCTCTGCTCCTCTCTGATAGAGTCATGCTCTCAAGTTGAGACCCCAGTGAGGTCGCAGGACCAGAGCTTGACGGTTCATGAGGAAGTAAATACTTGTCCCAATCTCCTCGCCTCCTTAATGCTTCACCCTACAAAATACCATCCACATTCCACCTTCTATCACTTTTTACTTCTCATCATCTTAATATGGCTAATCCTTATTAATCAGACTACCTTAATTTCCACAACTTCTGAACTTCTCAGCGCCTCTAATATAGTCTGAATGTTGTCTGTCAGTTCCGCAAGCTGCAAAAAAAAGTTACACAAAGTTCCAAACAATTACTCTTTTTTGTTCTTGTTTTTGTTTTTTACAGTCAGATTCACCCAACCAAAACAAAAAGTAATCTCAATAGAGCATGTTTGCTTCAGAATGAGGTGATGACTTTAAGTGTAAAACAAAGGGCGTTTCAGTGAGGAGAAACTGGGAGCCACTTACTCTTCTGAAACCTGCTATTATTCTAACAGGAACCCAACCTTCATCATTCATCTGACCCCTCAAGTGTTTATCTTTGCTTAAGTTATCAGCACTATGGTAATCAGATGAGGTAGCAGCAGCTGCCTGCATTATATATATACATATATGCACAATGCATGTTAAAAAAGCAAGTTAAAAAAAAAGAAGCCGAACCAGCATTGGCGACAAAGCTATATATATATATATAAAGATAAAATATGATCTGATCAATATATATAAACCAATCAAACGATGGTAGAAGAGAACTTTACCTGCGGCATTGGCGATGATCCATCAGGTAAACCTTTGGAAGAGGGGGACTTGTGGGAAGATAGAGGAGACAAAGCAGGCCATGAATCGGCGCCCATAAGAGGAGGGGATGAGCTGATACAAGGCTTGTTCCAGACAGGCTTCTTGTCCTTGTCACAAGGAGGAAAGAAGGCTGATGCCGGATTAGCGGCACTGGACTCCGTCGTAGCCATCGTGTAACAAAGATGGAGGAGCAAAGAGAGAGAGGAAATGAGAGAAAAAGAAGGTGAGGCCGGCGGTGTCTCCGGGGGGGGAAGAATGAGTTGTTGATGTTACAAAACATCAATCAAAACCCTCGTTTTTACGATAATACCCTCTCGCTACCAATTCGTGTCATTTTCACCTCGTTCGACCAAACGGGTGTCAACACACTAAAAATGGTTCAATCTCTACGACAAAATCATCCATTTCTTACGACAATTCGTGTCCTTGTCCTATGACGCTTACGAAACAGCATCCATCATCAAACAAAAGAAAACCAGAAATAGTTTGACACATGCATCTGACAACACGACACATTTCGACCCATTCTCTCTTCTATGTTCCACGGAAAATATAATCTAATAACAACAAGAAAACGATTGGAAAAATAATAAATATACTATGTACAGTACTTTGAGATATACGAGGACAAGACAAGCAAATCCTTGGTTGACGGCAAAAGGAGAAGAAGATCGTTAAGAATTTGGCGGGAGCGATGTTCATTTGGTTGGATGGTGTTATTAATTCACAAGTGCATGAACATGAAGGGGCAGGGGATGAACTCAGTAAGCAAACTGGCCTCCATGATCATTTATAGTATTATCTTTTTTTGTTCACTCTTCTGTTATTAGAATTTTTACACATGTAATAATGTCAAACTGAAGCTACTGAATTACTGGATCTCATCTTATTATATTGTCTCCCTTCTAAAATTCTAAAATGGTAGAACATTGCTTGCGACTACAAGTCAACCAAGGATGTATATCTATATCAAGGTTTCTTCTTTTAAGATTAGCCTATGGAAACCCAATCCCAAATCTTTCAATAACTGGAAGAATATCAACTCAAAGGCAAGAAGATGTGACATAAAATAATCAAAGATATCAGTAAGTGACAATGATTAATGCATCATAATCTGTAACGTGTAACCTAAGTAATCAAGGAACACTAGTATTGTGTGTGTGTGTGTATGAGCCTCTATATACAAAGAAGAGAAAGAGAAACAGAGGTTTTGAATTCAAAGATGTCCTCTGCACAAGGGACAAGAGGCATGCCTGCATAGCCACTTGTCGATGCAGGGTAGGTGGAACGTATGATGGCACTGCGGCAATATTCTAACAGTCTCTCCCACCTTAAAGTCCTGTATCATCCACCACAAAGTCAATAATTTAATTTATCTTTCCAACCACTTGTTACCTATTTCTCTCTGTTTCACCTTAAATCGAAACATCTAGAACGCCAAGCATATATGTTATCCAGTTTCTTGTATGCTAAACTCTGTTTGTAAATTGCCTACAAATTGGGCATAAAAGGCAAGCGAGGACAAACCTGAAGGCAGACAGAGCAAGAGACCATCTCCCCTGAGGTGTCTGTGATTCGGACCTTTGGGATCCTGTCCAGAGAATCCCCGGTGAGACCATTTGAAATGGCAGTGTCGAAGATGTCGGTTTGGTTGGGGAACTGCGATTCCACAGCTCCCATCTGGTAATTATTTAAAAACAAAAAATTGGATGATGAGATATATAAAATTAATAGTGAATTTAGGGATGATTTATAAAGCAAATGCATTGCGTTGCATTGGTTGGTAATAAATTACCTGGTTCTGGACCGCACTTAGCATTGCAGGACCAATACGCTCACGAACAAGCCTCCCGCTCAGAAGGCTAGCAATGACATCAATCTAATGAACCAAATAAAAAAGTAGTCCAGAATATTGGGATTGATTGAGAAAGGAGGTAGGTTTTAGGGAAAAAAGAAGGGTTACCAAGTAGAGAAGGCAAGCAATCCCAGACTGATCGGATTGCCAGAGGAGGAGAGAAGATTCAAGGACATCGATGGAGAAGACAGCACCTGAAATAGCACCGACGGCGGCTCCTCTGATGAAACCGCTCTCTGTTTCTTGGCCGATCAAAGCCCCTGTAAAGGCTCCTAGCAAAGTCCCCACTGGAAAGTAAAGCAATTATGAATTGTTATTCCTCATCTAACATCACATCCTTCTATCTATATATCATTGTGTTTTTTTTTTCTTTTTGGTTATAGGGGAAGAGACGAGAGATTGACCCTAAAACTAGCATAGGAATGAAATGGAAGAAGGAAAGGGAGACGAACCTAGAGCGAAGACGAAGGTGAAGAGAGCGGAGAAGAGGTTGGCTAGGAGCGAAGAAATGGCCGAATGGAAGCAATCTTTGATCCGATGGAGGAGCGAGAGAGGATACGTATCCATATCTCTCTTTCTTTCTGACTTCTTCTGGAAAACAAAAAGAAACAACACAGGGAAAGAAAAAAAAAAAAAAGACAGCCAAAGCAAATGGAAAGAAACGAAGAAGGGGATGAATTTTGTTTTGGATTTTGCCTGAAAAAGAAAAAGATAAAAACCAAAAATAACTTTTAAGAAAAAATATAATCTCATTTAGAGAAGAGAGGTTAATGAGAGAAGAAAGGAACCTTTCTCTCTGCTGACCACAATTTCAATCATTTTTTTTTTTTATCAATAATCCCATCAAATGGCAGTGGTATTAATCAACTTAAATAGTGGTTGTCTTTTTCTTTGAGATACAAAATATCTACTCTTTAAAGATAAACATAAGTATCTAAAGGAGGCAAGCAGAGGGCTCCAATTCTTCTGACCTTTTCCTACGCCTCCTTTCTCTCTCTTTGCTTCTTCCTCCTAATTTAATCAAAAACAAAAGAAGAAAACCCATTAATCATCCTCCCCTCCCATTTACTTGTCTTTTGAATGAATTCAACACCCCACACTTTATTTTACTATCGTAAGATATGTGAAACAGACACACCACCCAACTTCATTCAATCAATTCCTATTATCTTTCTCAATCCACCAAACATTATATCTAAATACGAACTCCTAGTGCCCTACAATGCCATCTACCATCACAAGCTTCTCCTACTACTACTAGTGTAATCCCATCTTCTCTCTTATATTCGGCTTTCAAGGATGTTAGGCGAATCCACCTCCTGCCCTGTAGGACTACACCACCACAAACTTGAATACTATTCTTCTTACATGACATTCTACCTTTCCATCCACAAACAAAAAACTTTATTCCATGTGTCCACTACTACTTATACTTTATGAAGCTGGAACTAAATAAACATACCTCAATAATTAGATCAAATCTTGTACTCGTGTACACGCAACCACTTTGTGGATGACCACTTGTTCCCTTTGATTACAGCACATCCACCTGCACAAAGTGGATCAAATAACTAATATCATAAAATCCACTGTAGGACAAACACAGCTCCCAATCCATCTAAAACTTATCTATATCTACTGACCGTGAAGACTAGATGGGTCTAGAGTGGCGTCAGGTGTCATGCTCCAGAAAAGCAATGCATCTCCCATCTTTGGTTTCACGGACAGCCCTCCTTTCCCGCACTCTGACAGCTCATTCCACCACGGCACTGCGCTATAGTTTCCCTTGGCTGAGGGAAACACTGTCTCACCCCCCTCCTCTACATCTGACCTGCACAGTAGCTAAACAGCGTTAAAAAAAAAAGAAAAAAGAAAAAGAACACAACAGCAACATCTTGTTGGAGTCCAAAGTCTATTCAGTTACATACAGGTACATGAGAACAGTGGCAATCCGCTGCCCTCCGTTCCTAGTGTTATACTCATCCATAAAGTAGTCATAGTGAGGCTCGTACTTTTGCCCTATTTCATAGTGCAGAACTTGAAGACCTTCCCCATGCTCTGCACATTGTAAGAACCAGTCAAGCATATGCTCCACAAAGAGCTGACCCTAAGGAGAAATGGGATTTTAAGAAAAGGTAAAAATAATAAAGTCTTTCAAGCACATACCAACTGGTATGAAGGTAAAATCTGATATCCTTTTCTCGATTTGACGGATGATTTTGTCGCGTCCTCTTGGAAGAAAAGTCCCAGAGCTCGTTCTCACCCTATTGAGGAGAAGTGGATGTCAGTAAAAGAGAGGAGGAAAGAAGCCTACTGATGATTCACTTGATAGTTGAAGGAAGACCTGCTATCTGTGCTCTTTCCAGTCTTCTGATCGACAACAGTTGACTTCTCCATATGCGGTTTAGCTAGCTCTATTAGATACTTGCATTCCTCCTTCGTCTATCGTGAATAATAATTAACACACGTCCCTAGTCAGTTAGCACACACTAACAACAACTAATGAAAATCACTTCCCTAGTTTTACTTTTTCTTTCAAATCACAGCTAGTGATCATAATATCACCTACTCTACGGAATCAATTGTTGATATCTACTGAAAAAAAACAGATTCGCTCACCAAGAAATTGTGGTAAATAGAAGCTCTGGGTTCCCAAGATATAATTTCAACCCAACGCTCATTCTCCGAAGCATCTTTGCCGCTTCTGCGGAATAAAAAGAATACCAAAGATGATGATAAATAAACACGCCAGATCTTATATTTGAATCGGGATTTTTTTTGGTACCTCTGAAGGTTTTTACGGACAATGGAAGTGAGATCATTGGCCTTGGATGACCCGCCATTGTTGCTGGGCAGCGAGAGAATTCCAAGCGCGAGAAGGAACAAAATCACGAAAGTGAACATAATCAACACCGCGAAGACGAGGGTTGAGTACGACGTTTTCCGACGGTGATGATTCCTCTGTCGCGCCATCATTTTTGCAAAGGATCGATTTCTCAGATCCGAAAGAAGCAGAGAGGAGCAGCAGTAAGCAAATCCTCTGCGTAGGAGAGATTAAACAAACAAACCGGATGACGGAAGAGGCTTTACATAGACGGGCCTCAGGCCCATTTAATTAGGCCCAATAAGGGAAGGTGCTTTTCGAATGAATGGCAAAAATAATCGTCTTCATCCCCAGAGAGAGAATCCGATAAGGCGAGAGAGAGAGAGAGAGAGAATGCAGCTCGCCACCACCATTTCTCTACTCCTGCCATCTCCATCTCGACTCTCTCCTTCTCTTCAGTCGCTGACTATCCCCAGGAGATCAAGCTCTGTCTCATACTCTTCACAAACGTCGATTCTCCCGGATGCCGCCGATGACTTCACCGTGGGAGACTGTCTCGTCTACGAGGACGGCGTCTTCGAAGACCCTTACCTCGAGGAGGAGGTCAGTCTCGAAGCGGTCAAAGAGCGGAAGATTCCGAAGCGGCGGGGCAGGGGAAAGAGAATAGTTCAAGCGGCGGCGGCGGCGGAGATCGAGCCGGAGAACCTCGTGCCGGATGAGTGGAGGGATGTTCAGGCGGAGGTGAACCTGACGAAGAAGGACAAGAGGAAAATAGCGCAGGAGCTGGAGTTCGGAGTGAGTGTGGAGAAGAAGAGGCAAGGGCTGATTCCGCTGAGGAAGGTGGATTTGAAGGAGTATTTAACGTACAAGGAAGCCAAGCTGGATCAGTTGAAACCTGTTGTTCTCGATAAACCGACGACGTTTGATGGAGAGGGAGGAGAGAGGGGTGAAGAAACGTATTCGAGTGAGCGAGTAGCACCGAAGAACCCTAGATGGGCGGTTTATGGAAAAGGATTCGAACAAGTCACCAAGTTCTTCAATAGCGATAAGTATGATCCCAGTGGCAAGAAGCTCGACGGCCCTCGGAAGCTGCTTTCTAAAGAAGAGAAGTTTATGCTCAATAGCCGAAATCCTCACCTAGCTGTTGCCACCTCAGTAAGTGATTTTTTCTTTTTTTTTTACTATTTGATTTTTGAGTTCTGTTTTAAGTTTGAACCAGCAGTAACCTAATGTTGGTTGTGTTTTTCAGAAAAAGTGGCTTCCTCTTCACACACTGGCAGCTTCGGGAGAATTTTATCTGGTTGACTCCTTGCTTAAGCACAATCTTGATATCAATGCAACGGACGTGGTATGTGGATTTTTATCTGAATCTTTTGCTCTTTTTGTATATAATCTAGTAGTGTTTTTTTTAATATAATTTGTATATGGAATCTAGGGCGGCTTGACAGCACTTCACCGAGCAATAATAGGTAAAAAACAGGCGATTACAAACTACCTGCTGAGGGAATCGGCAAACCCGTTTGTTCTTGATGATGTAAGTGGTCGGTCACCTTGTAATAATCTCTCTCCCTTGCTTCAGATGCTGCTGCGATCTGACTAGTTCGTTTATGTGTTAGGAAGGTGCGACTTTGATGCACTATGCTGTGCAGACAGCATCAGCTCCCACAATAAAACTTCTCCTGCTGTATAACGCTGACATAAACGCGCAAGACAGGGTAATGATGTTAAAACATTCTTATATTAGCGAATCTGTCAGCTGGTTGGTTAACACATTGTTTTTTCTTTTAAATTTCAGGACGGGTGGACGCCCCTGCACGTTGCAGTACAGGCCAGAAGAAGCGACATCGTGAAACTTCTTTTGATAAAAGGGGCTGACATACAAGTGAAGAACAAGGCTAGTTCCATCACCTTCCCACTAGTCCGCTTTTGTATTATTATCGTTATTATGATTCTGATGATGCCGTTTTTTTTTGACTAATTCCAACAGGATGGGTTAACTCCGCTGGGCCTTTGCCTCTACCTTGGAAGAGAGACAAGGACGTATGAAGTGTTGAAAATGTTGAAAGAGTTTCCCCGTAGTAGACTCAAGAGATTGGTAACGGATTAAGCTTTACTGGACCACGCTCTCACATTTTGGTCGGTGTTTTTCTTTTGCGTTTGTTTTCGCACCGGAAATTAACAAAGCCGAAATCATATTTACCCAAAAGAATATTACTACCTGTATAATATGTATAATATTAATACTAGATTTTGATCCAGGCTTTCAAAACGCATAATTTTTTGTTGTTGAATTAACCCATCTGGTTTTTCTCTAATATGTTTATACATAGATGTTTGATGTTCAGTTCAGTTCAATCTCGATTTTGGTTTAGTTCTAGTTTGGTTGTGGTTATCTGTTTCTCTAGTTCAAGAGATATAAAAACTGTTTAGTTATTTTTGAATGTGGGTTTGATTTCAATTTGGTTATTTTGGCTTTCAGTTTGGTTTGAACAACAATGTTAGAAACCCAATAAATTTTTTAGTTCAGTTCTTATGAAAAATGCAGGTAAAAAAAACTCTTTTTTAAAAAAGTTTTTTTTATAAAATATCAGATAATTTGGATAAATTTAAATATTTTGAAATATAACATTTGGGTGATTTGTGTTAATAGAGAATTTAGGCTAATTTTGAATATTCTTGAATACCAAATAAAAATCATTTAAATCTCTAACAAATCAATTGTTATATTAGGTGAAAATTACTAATGAAATAATCTAAATCTAGATTTTGACCAGCACGTCCGTGCAGATATTTTATTCAGTTATAGATGTTTAAATAAGGGTGGAACATATCAGATTTGGATTCGACGGATCCGTAGATTAGTATCTAGATTATTCGGAAAAATAATTAAAAAAATTAAAATACTAATTTTTTTTAAAAAATACATACATTAAATATTTATACAACATTATCAATATATATTTATAAGTATATAATATTAGAAATTGAAATATAATTTTATAAAAATAATTTTATGTATAAATAAAATATATCAAATATAATGATTAGTAAAATTTCAAAATTAATATATTTTAAAATACGGATCTTGATCCGTATATCCAGATCTAAAAATCAAGATACTCATATTCAGATTCAGTTTTGGCGGATCCAAGATTTTACTATTCGAATCTGAATTCAGACACCTCTGGTATCATATTTTCAGAGTGGATCTAAGATCGAATCCGACCTTAGATAATAAGTCTCATGCCTAGTTTAAAACATTTTAGAAAGGCCTATTTTTAGGTTTTTAACATTTTAGAATGACCTCAACTTGTTTTTTCATATTTAGCTACTAAATTTATCTTTTAATGAGATTTTAATATCCATATCCGGATTCAGATGTTCCAGATATCCTATTTTCAAAACGGATCTCAGATCGAGTCCAAATTCTGAATAATAAGTCTCCTGTATTGTTTTAAACATTTTAGAATGATTCTATTTTTATGTTTTTAACATTTTAGAACGACCTCAACTAGTTTGTTCATGTTTAGCTACTGAATTTATTTTTTAATGAAATTGTTTTTTTCTACGACTGTGTGTTAAGTAATCATTTTATTTTGTCAAATATTCTCTATGTTTCATAATAAGTGTCATTATAACATTTTTTATTGTTATGCAAAAAGTGTCACTTTAGAATTTCAATGTAAATAAATATATTTACTTTCAGCTGAAAATTAATTGCAAACTGCATTGATTTTATAAATAATTTTATTTAACTCAAATATTATTGGTCAAATGTGTGTAATTAATAACAATTTTAATACATTTCAATCAATTTTTTAATCTGTGTGAAAAATGTCAAAGTGACACTTATTAAAAAACGAAGGGAATATAACAATAAAATGCAGCATATTTGAGTTTTAAATTACCTTTTATTATATTAAATCTAGATATGGTTATTTAAATTTGAAATTTATATATAAAGATCAAATTTTATTTTTATTATATTCGAAATTATTTTATTAAAAATTTTATATATGATTTAAAACAATATTATTTGTTGGTATATGTTTTGATAGATTATATTTATGTATACATTTGTTGCCAATTTAGATAGTTTGTGTGTGTATGAATGTGATAAAATTGTAATAATACATAAATAAATTTTAGAATTGTTTTGATAATTAGTCACCCCAACAAAAGAGATATTGTCGTATATGATAATATACATATGATGTCGGTTAAAATTTTAAAACAATCTCTCTTCACTCTCTGTTCTCTCTCTAGTATCTCTCACAGAGAGGAAGAGAAGAGATGATATCCCTTTTGTTTTTTGGTTTATGATCATTAGATCAGAGTTATGTTCGGCTTGTCCGAGTAAATATTCCGGTTAGCGGATTTCTTGTTTTCGCTATGGCGATTTTGTTGTGTTCTTCGATCCGCAACAGAGTTGCTTCAATTCGTCTTTTTTTTTCTCTGTTTTGTTGGATCGATTAATAAAATTTCGAGTCAGAGTTTCACTTCTCACTTCGTTCTTAATTCTATCCCGTAAATACCATCTCAGACACTTGCTTCACTGTCACTTTAACTGTTTTTTAGGAGAATCAATCTTCACTTTGTCTTTGCCATCTATGGTGTATTGTGAAGCTTCTTCGATTGAAAGAAAGTTAGGTAAGATGGAATTTTTTGGTCATCTTTGGAGTAGATTCAGCAGAGCCGGTGTTATTTGTAACGGTCCGGCATAGAGTCTTCCTTCAATTTCGACTGAAGCTTCCTCAAGCTCAATCTGGTGAAGCAAACTCCCTCTGCTTTGGTAGTTTACGGTTTAAGTGGAAAGTATCTCAGGATTTACAAGCATAGATCATTGAACCGGCGGTGGTAGCTTGTTCTGATGAGAACTTACGGCGGCGCACTAACACTGGATCCTCATCTTGGGCGGAGGCGTGTTACGAAATTGGAGACGTGGCGAGTTTCTGACCTAGGACACTCATGCAAGAGCGTTTGATTACGCGTGTCTCTTATTGCTTCTGCAGTCAACGCACGTTCCTTAATACGACACTTTCTCGAAGATATTGATCCAAATCAATATAATGGATTGGGGATTTGAGCTTTAATTTTAATTCGAGATTGTAAATGATGGGGATTGGTTTTATGATGTATTGCTTGTAACTTTGTCCATTGGGCCAAAGAAATGAAATCTAAAGTCGACAAAAAAAAAAAACATATGATGTCGTTTGTAGGAATTTGGACCCATCATTAAAGCCCACCAAAATGATTGCCGTTAACTATAATGTCCTAATTTTATTACCTTCGCCAGTTCGCTGGTTTTATAAATTTTAAAACGACATTTTACAACCCAGTAGCAGTTTATAGTAAATATTTAGAAAAAGACAAGGTAAAATTTGTTTCGTACTTCTGTTTTAATAGTTTAGATTAAATGTATTTTTTATATAACTCAAATCAATCAATATATAATATCACATGATATCTTTTGGAAGTGGAGTTGAGTTGTTTTCCCATATGTGCCTTTAACATCAGAGAGCTTACGCAAATCATCAAACTTGAGGATTTTTGTGTCACCACATATGGTTCCTACAATCAAAACTTTCTTGATGGTTCAATGACATAAATTTCATAAGACCAAAATCCATAATAAGATGCTATGAAACCGAAGTCTAACTACCTCTTGATCGCTTTCATCCTCTTTCTTAGATGTTCCAGTTCCACAAAGCCATTCAACAGATTTTTTTTATTTATATCCCTCCCTTACTTAAAAACTGTCGTTTTTGATTCTTGATGATATTTTCTCTGATCGATGGGATTGTCTTAGAGAAAAAGGATCTTTAATGATGTTTAGGCCATAAGTTTTATGCCATGACTGCAACATTTTCTTCGGAAGAACTATTTCAGATATATTCCAATAGATTAACGGAAAAGAGAGCGAGGTGAAGAGGGCAGAAGAAAAAGGGTTGTGATGTATAATTAGGGTATTGTTAGTTTTAAATGTTTAGTTTTTTTTTTTTTTTTTTTTTTTTTTTTTGAAAAAAGGGCGAGTTTTAAATGTTTAGTTTTACAGTAGAATTAATTAAATAAATATTCAGAAAATAAGTAATGATATACAATTGTAAATATTTAGAAAATTAAGAGCATAATCATCCTTCTATTTTAATAGTATAGATTAGCACTCAATTCCAAATGTCAAATTAACTCCAAAAGAATCATGTCAGAATGGAGTGAAAAATTACATCTAATAGTCAACATCAAATACTATAACAAAACCAACTAAGAAAATAGTCACTTTCAATTTTTTTGTAACTACTGCTTAAAACTACCACGAAGCATTAGTTAGATAAGATAACTAAATCTTCCTCCCCCCCTCGAAAAGAGAAAAAAATAATAAGATAACTAAATATTTGCATTTATTGGCTCAAAATAATTTTTTTACATAAATGCCACTTTCATACGCGTATAAAACGAGTAGGATGACATTATATCTACCAGTCAATTTCACATTCTTCTCCATCACAAACCAGTCATGTCACCTCCCACACTAGACCAACTACACACTTACCATGCCCAAGAGAGGGTGATATTCTCTAAACTGGTCCTAATGTTTTCAAGATCACCATCTGAATCACTCCTTGTCATGGCTACATGGTTTTGGCTTGAAAACTTTGGTTTTGAAGAAATTTTCTCAACCATCTTTGCTCTTCCAGATCAACTCATTGCATCTTTTGCTAACGAAGCTGTTTCTTGCTTTCGATGTATCGAGTCCGTTCATCCCCCAATTGGCTTCGACCAGATCCCTCTCACTTCAAGATATTTACAAAAACACATCTCACTTCCCATGATTTACAAATATCGATACACCGCCATTGCTGGAATCAAAACCTTTCTAACCACCATTTGTTCTAGAATATTTTCCGATATCCTTACACAAGTTCTTCCATATTCTTCACCACCATTTTCCGTCCCCGGATTACAGTACTCTCTGATCATACCTGGCTTCCCGCATCCAACTTTCGGAAACATCAACGTCATGCGACCTGATGTAGTTGATGGGGCTAACACCTTCAACAGCAACAGCTCATTCCTCTTCCCAAAGGGTCTTTGGGAGTGGAACGATCACTGCATGGAAAGTGAGAATGACCGAACGATGTTTATAACGTTTTCTCGTGGCTTTCCTGTGTCGAAGGCTGAAGTTAAGGAGCTTTTCACCAACAGATTTGGAGAAAAGTGTGTGGTAGGCGTTTACATGCGAGAAGACTGCGTAAGTTCACCTAACATAATTGCGTGTAATAATGATCAGCAACAACCACTGTTTGCAAAGCTGGTTTTGGACTCGGTTGTTACCGTGGATCGCATACTAGAAGGTGAGAAGCTCCAAAAGTTTCGGATCAATGGTAAACACATTAGGGCTCGTAAATACAACGAGAAGAAGGACAGACGTACTTGCTTCACCTAAAAGTTGAAAGAAAATCTAAGTTTTTTTTTTTGTTTCATCTTTATCTTTATGTTATAATTTAATAATCAGAAAACATATGTAATGCCTTATGCCTATCTCTTTAATTTGGACTTTCTCATTATGAATGGAATATGTTTTCAAATAATTTAGCATTGAATGTCACTGCAAATTTACTTTAAAACAAGTGTAACACAACACTATATTGTGCATGAACACATCCTCTTTTTTTTATCGAGCTTATGATTCACTTTTGATTAGGCGATTAGTCAGAATTTTATCTAGTTCTATCGACTTGAAGGAATAATTTCCCGAACCATATTGTAATTATATTATCAAATTAAAAACATTTTCAAAAGAATACACTATCAGATTACTTTTCAAGTTAATTTTCTTCCAAGTTTGTTAAAAAGTATATAATTGTATATTTCATATAATAGTTTTGTTTTGCGTTAGTATTTACGTGAAAACAATTAAAACTGCATAATAAAATGTCACAAAACTAATTAAAATATATGGTAAAATATTAACTTGAACATGAATTGGCAGATATTTACTAAATTCAAATTTCTTACTCATCTTTTATGCATGCACTAGTTTTTCTCCTGTTAAAATACATATATTACAATATAAAATAAATGACATGTCATAATTATTGGTAAAAGTTGAAAACTTATCTGTTGTAACTGGTAAACAAATATTTTAACTAGTGGAATAAAAATAAATGGATTAACAGAAATGAAGTATAAAAAATGGAGCCGGTCCATTCCATTTATTCATGAACAAATTTGTTATGGAATAGTTTTTTTTTTGTATTTATCTATTTATTTATGGAATTTATGAAATGACTATTCTATTTTATTCATGGTAAACGATAGAAGTTTTTTTGTAATTAATAGAATCAATCATTCCATATCATTTTTAAATAAAAAAATACAAATATTTGAATTAGTGGAATACAAATAAACGGATTAACAGAAATAGAATATAAAAATAGAATCGATCCATTCCATTTATTCATGGACAAATTTGTTATGAAATCATTTTCTTTGTATTTATCTATTTATTTATGGAATTGATGAAATGACTATTTTATTTTATTCATGGTAAACGATCGAAACTTGTGGAAATAATAGAATCAATCATACCATATCATTTTAATTCAAAAAATACAAATATTTGAATTAGTCTAATAAAGATAAATGGATTAACAAAAATAGAATATAAAATGGATTCAATCCATTCCATTTATTCATGAACAAATTTGTTATGAAATCATTTTTTTGTATTTATCTATTTATTTATGGAATTGATGAAATGACTATTCTATTTCATTAATGGTAAACAAAAGATAAAATTGTGAAACTAATAGAACCAATCAATCCATATCATTTTAATTTAAAAAAATACAATTCAGTTGTAGCCATCATCTTCCACCATTTGGCTTCGTATTACTAGTAAAATTAGTATTGATTGTGTGCAACACAATTCACGGATAATAAAGTACAAAGAGACAAATGTTTAACTGTTAGAGCAGAAAAAAAAAGCAAAATTCTAGGGGAATAACAATTTTGAAAACAATTGCGTCTGCCGGAAGTCGAACCCGGGTCTATTGCTTGGAAGGCAATTATCCTAACCGTTGGACTACAGACGCTTGTTGGAAACCAACTCGATTACAATTTATACTTTATGAATCCATATTTATTTAGTGCTATACAAATTTTAAAGTTCTAAACGCTAGGCACTCAGTCGTTTGTATAAAAACGCTAGGCATTCAGTCGTTTGTATACATGCTAATGCTGAAGGTAGCAAGCTCGAGGAAGTTGATTAAAAGTTCTATATCTTGTCACGTGACATGTAGTGTCGATGGGCAAACCAACTCAAATGTAAAATTAATTGCTATATTATGTGAAAATTACTAATAAAATAATCTAAAATTAAATGTAATTTATGTTATGAAAATGATTGTGGATGACTCATAACCAAGAGATTATGATTTGTAATTTTTTCATTTATCTATGACGGTGTAATCTCCAATATAACGAACTTCTATGTTATGAATAAATATAGACTTTTCCATTACTTTCACAACACGTTATCAGCACGAGACTCTAAATTCCTAAGCTAACACCCAAATCGAAAAAACCCTAAAACCCTAACTCTAGCCGGCGATCCGATGAACCCTAAAACCCGATCGCGTCTCTTGTTCCCGCATCTGTTCCAGCTCGCGTTCCCGATCAGCTTCAGCCCAAGGCGTTCCTAATCCTAGCTAAGACGTTCGCGACCCGAGAGCAGCTCCAGCACGCGACCTCTTCCTCGTTCGTGACAGCATCAGAAAGCTCGCGTCCGACGATCAAGGCGTTCCCAATCAAGCAACAAAGGACGTCCGCGACCCGATAGAAGCGACTCGATCCATTCCAGCTCGCGTCCCGTTCGGGTCCAGCTCGCGGCTCAACTCCTTTGCTGGTCCGATTCAACAATCATCTAAGGTTAAAAGGTAATTCAAAACCTAAGAACCCATAATCGAACATGGATTGATTGATAAAGAATGAAACCCTAAAACCATAATCTTTATGAATCAAAACCATAGGGTAATAAATCAAAAATCCTAATTGAGTAAATCGAAACTCTAAAAGTTCGATACCCCAAACCCTAAATCATCTTCCTACATGATTAAAACCCCAAATCGGTTTTTACAAGTTAAAATCCGATAAAACCTAACCCTATATCTATAAACCCTAAATAATATAAGTATCAGAATTAATTATACTATAATTATCAAATCACATATTAAAACCCTAATCGAATATTTTGAAATCAAAACTGTTTTCGGTTTTGATCATTGAGGTTTTAAATCTGGTTGAATCTGAAGCTATGTTGCTAGAATTGTTTGACCGTTAAATTGATAGATTTATTTTCTCATCCTGCTTGGTTAATTGTTCATCTGATTTAAAATTGTTTAAACCGACCAGCCTGTTAAAACATTGATTGAATCCGATAGGTTGGTAGCTTGCTTTGCTTATATAATCCAATAGGTTGATAGATTGATTGAGGTTTACTTGTTTAAAATCCGAATGATCTGATTGCATGATTCTTGAGGTTTAATATCATATGCTAGGATTGATAGTTTTGTAATCTGATCTGTTTTAAATAGAAACCCTAAATAATCTGTAAGATAGGTTATATTGATCTGATTTGGATGTTTTGAGAATTGAGAATCTGTTTCCTAGGTTGATAGATTCATGATAAAATCTAATGTCTTGAGGTTTAAGATTGTATGCTAAGTTCGATTAAATTGATTGATATGATTATATGTTTTTGAGGTTTGATAAATTCGGATACTATATAAATTATTTACACATGGTTTATGCTAAATACCAATCAGCCTTGAAACTGATTCATTGAAATTCATGCTTGAAATTTATATTCTTGTATTGCTAAAATCAACGTTGAAACTGATTCATTGAAATCCATGCTTGAAATCTATATTCTAGCATTGCTAAAATCAGCCTTGAAACTGATTGAGTGATTAATAAATCTTTTTACTAGTTTTGCTAAAATCTATTGATTGTTAAACCCTAATTGTATGATTAATTGAATCCGTTTTTGCTAGTCTTGATAAACCATAATATTATGAGCACATAGAAATAGTATTGCTGAGACTTGCTAGAAATTGACTGATTGATTAAATGCCTTTAAGATTTATAGTCTCATTGTCCTCACAAGATTGAAATCCGAATTGATTGTTTTTAAGAGTAAGGCAGCATGAAAATTATACCTAAATATTGAGTGATATATGATTTGAGATGTCGAAAATCAACCTGGATTTTGCTGCCCTAAATCTCTCTGGAGATAATTATTTACGGTGGGCATTGGATACAAAGATTATCCTAAAGTCAAAAAGACTTGGTGAATGTATCATAGAAGGCAATAATGCCAATGAGAAAGATTGACACAAGGCAATATTAATTATTAGCCATCATCTTATTAAGAGTCTCAAAGATCAGTATCTGACTATAGAGAATCCTCTAGACCTTTGGACATAGTTAAAAAATGAGATATGATCACCAAAGAACGGTGTTGTTACCAGATGCCCTATTTGATTGGAGGAATCCCAGAATCCAGGACTATAAGTCCGTGGATGAGTCTATTGCTAGATGGGCAAAATAATGGATTACTGATGAGAAACAGTGAATTGAGACCTCCTGGATTAACCCCATTACCTGATACCAATAAGGCCGCAGAAGAAAAAAAAAGGTAACCACGTCCAGAATGATAGACCACACGTTCATGGCCGTGGAGGGTGGAAAGGACGTGGCCATGGCCACTATAACACATTTGGCCGTGGAAATCACTATGGCAGAGGCCGTGGGTATCAACCCAATTTGAGCCATGGTCAAGGAAGTGGCCGTGGTATATCCTTTAAACCATAAAGCTCGACCAAATCAGTGTGCCATAGATGTGGAATGGAAACCATTGAGCTAAGATATGAAGGACTCCCAAACATTTTTGTGACCTCTATCAAAGAGAGTCTGAAAGGGAAGAATCCTGAAACCCACTTGGTCTATAAAGATGGTGAAAATAATTTTGAACATGATCAAGATGATCTTATGGAATATGAGACTTATGATTGTTTAAAAGAATCAAGTTGATAATCTGATTTTGACATCAAACTTGTGTGATTGCTTTGCTTGTATGCTTTCTATGATTTTTATCTCCTTGAATTTATTTCTATTACATTGTCTGCTTAGATTAAATGAATGAATGATTTTTCTATATGAGTACACTGAAAAACGCCAATATAAGTACTAAAGCAGGTATCGCCAGTCTGAAAGAAGACTATGGCTAGGCTAATATGTTATTGCCTAAGGGTATGCATCTAGAAATCAGTGATGCCTTATATCGCCCAGCTCTAAGAGCAAGAGCAGCCTATTGAGTTTTAAAGATATAAGAATGAATGGTTTCCATATTGAAACAATGGGCAAAGGAAACAAAGAGTTCCTTCAGATATATGTATAAAATCGCCCAAGACCATAATAAGTCCTAAAGACTATACCTGCATTCTCTACTGACCTAGACTATGCATAGATCAGTATGATAGAGGCTAAAAGCCTGCGAAAATATACACTTTATGGCACGACCGGATTGGCCATCCTGGTCCAAACATGATGCGAAAATTGATATTCAAAAGACACACATTAAAAGATAAAAAGAGTTATCCCAAAGAATCTCACGTGTGTAGCATGTACACAAGGGAAACTCATTAGGCCATCACCAGTAAAACGGCTACGAGCCCCTTTTTCATAAATAAAGACTATATGTCTAGATGATACTGGTGAATACATGTCCCAAGCGTTTAAATGATTATGGTATGTCAATGGAAGTAAGTGTGGACAATTCTGTGATACATGTCCATACCAAGAACTGCTTGGCCGAAATCTTTTAAAACGCAAATAGCTGATTGATAGACCATAACTTATGAGGTCAAAACTCCTATTCACAGCTTGGGCCACACGAAATTTACATGCACCTAAGTTAATACGCATCAGGCTATTTAGTGAGCATAGATATCCCCTATCACAATTATTAATGGGTCAAGAGCTAGACATACCCCATCATAAGACATTTGGATGTGCTGTCTATGTACTAATTGCTCCACCACAGAGAACTAAGATGGGAACTCAAAAGGAGGTGGGGGTATATGTTGGATATGATTCTCCCACAATAATAAAGTACTTTGAGCCAACTATGGGTGATTATATTTGAGGCCAGGTACACGGATTATTTTAAGACCAGAAAGAGAACAAAAAATAAAGCTGGTAAAAGAATGGTAAAAGAAATAGAATGGAATCAACCATCAATGTCTTGGCAAGATCCTCAGACTAAAGAATATGAAATAGACGTCCAAAGATTATACATTTACAAAGTTAGCCAATCAAATGCCAGACACATTTGCTGACCCGAAAAAGAATGACTAAGTCATATATAAACCAGCTTGTAAAGCACCAACGAATTTGATGTCCAAGTAGAGACACAGTCAAGTTGCTACAAAGTCTAAACAACATATGAAACGTGGTAGACCAAATAGGTTCCAAAAGATAAGAATCCTCGGAAACAAAAGAAAGGTGCAGAGAATGATAATCAAAATCCAAATCCGAGGTTACTAAGGAAACCATCCTAGACATGGAGATAAGGCCGGCCGGCTTTAAGGTACATGTACCAAACAATATAGTTTGGGACACCAAGCTGCAAAGTATTAAAGGTCCTGATAATAATGAATCTCAATCGATTATATCATGTCTGGAATATAATGGAACCAATAAGGAATGTCGACATAAGATGATTTATTTGCATATAAGGTAGCACTTGAATTTATGAATATAAGCGAGGATCATGAACCCATGTCAATATAAGAGTGCGCACTCGTAAAACAGATTGGATTGAATGGAAACGTGGGGTTAAATAGTTTAAGGAAGAAAGACATATTTGGCCATATGATTAAGACACCATATGATGTTAAAACCAGTGGATATAAATGAGTCTTGTGAGGAATAGAAATCGTGAGATATAGAGCTGATGTTGCACAAGGATTTTCACAAAGACCAGTAATAGATTATGAGGAGACATACTCCCATGTGGTAGATGCAACTACTTTTAGATTTCTCATAAGTCTGGCTATATAAAAGAGAAAATTAGACTTGCAGCAAATTGATGTAGTGACTGCATATTTATATGGTCCACTGGATAATGAAAGTACTAGAGGGTATTGAGCTGAAAGAACAACAAGTTCTCGAGAACAATATTGATAATCATCAAAGTATATGATATGAATATCCTAGGAACCTCTGGATACAATTTTCCAAACAGTTGAATATCTCAAAAAAGAGTTTGAGATGAAAGATCTTGGAAAACAGTTTTGTTTGAGATTACAGCTTGAGTACATTAACAATGAAATCCTTGTGCATCAAATAGTATATACAGAAAAGGATACTCAAGAGATTTAATATGGACCAGTCTCACCCATTATCTAGTACATGAGCGTGAGATCACTTGTTTTGGACACTGATCCATTCAGTCCAAAGGTGGACGATAAAAAAGTCCATTTAGTCCTGAGATGGACGATGCAGAAGTCTTGTTTTAGATACTCATCTGTTTGGTCCATAAGAAGGACGATGAAGAAGCCTTTGATTTTGGTTTATTTTATACTAACCAGCTCAAAGAGAGGTTATTTAGTTTTGTTGATTGTTTTCAGACAGGTTATGCTTTACACATGGTGGTACACGCATATCACAGCAACATCATCCAAGATTTCATGTGTGTGTATTTGAGGTCGATGACTCAATATGTTCTATCAGATTATGACATAGCCGATGGTAAAGAAGAACCAACTATCATGTTCGAGGACGAAATATATTCTGTCCAAAATCTTCATCACCCACGGATTGCAGAAAATTGGAGAGGTCCAAGAGACCTTCAGTAATGTTCAAATCAGGGGGAGTAATATTTGTTGTACTCTTTTTCCTTCACCATGGTTTTGTCCCAATTGGGTTTTCCTGGTAAGGTTTTAATGAGACAAGCACATTACAAGCTCTAAATGGTTATGGCATCCAAGGGGGAGTGTTATGAACCAGATTATGGATGAGTCATAACCAAGAGATTATGATTTGTAATCTTTCCATTTATCTATGACGGTGTAATCTCCTATATAATGAACCTCTATGTTATGAATAAAGATAGACTTTTTCATTACTTTCACCAGTTTCTATATAACTCAAATCAATCAATATATAATATCACTTGATAAAAAAAATTGTGTGGCCTTTTATGTAAGATACGAACGGTAAATAGTACCACAAACAATACGAAAAGGCTTAAAATAATAATAAATATGGTTAGCATAGGAAGTATATTGAATAAGATAAAAATGGAATAAGGATATGATAACATAAAGTCAAACAAGGTAATCGTTTGTCCAAAACATTGTATGAAATATGACCTTATTTTTACTATATAAAATGTGGCATCAAGCAAGTGCTTCACCTGCCTTATGGCAAGGACATGCCTGCATGCATGACAAAGTGGAGTTGAGTTGTCTTCCCATCAGTGCCCTTAACATCAGAGAGCTTGAGCAGAGCATAAACTTGAGGATTTTTGCGCCACCACATATGGTTCCTACATTCATCTTGTTCCCAGTCTTAAGGACAGCTTCTAAGAACTTCATGAATAACCTGTTTGACTTTTGTATCAATCACCATACCTTGTAACACATGAATTAACAAATGAACATTGTAATACCTCAAGCATTGAGAAAGAGTTTCTGAGATGAACCACTTCAGCTATTTGAAACGTAAATGATACTACCACAAACAACTTCAAAAATTTCTCAGCAGAGCCAAGCTCATCTATCTACTACTCCTTTGTAGCTACACAACTTCAACTCTCTTTCTTTAGTCGGCACTATCTTCACCAATGCTTCTGGTTGCTGTAAACACAACCCTTCCCCTGAAACAAAAGAAAGGTTTAAAATCAGATCAGGTCCGCAACGGATCGATTTGTGCTGATCTTGGCTTATTTTTTCCCAAAGAAGAGCAGATTTGATCGTCGGTTGCGTTAAGGGATTTCAAGAGAGTGGTAAAGTCCTGAAGTCTCAAGAAGGTGTTTTCCTAGGGATGAAGTCTTGCACTTCCGTTATTCGTTCTTTGTAGAACTTTGCATTGTGTATCAAAATAGCAACCCGATCGTCTCCTCCTCCACTAATATTATTCGATCTCAATTTGAAAAAAAGGAATATCATCGTTAGAGAAGAGAGAGATAGGATGAGTTTTTTTTTCTAAGTGTTTGGCGGAGCTTAGAAGGAAGAATTTGAAACATTATTTCATATTGAAACATCAAATTTGAAAAACATCAAATGACAGAGGTATAAATATTATTATTTATAAAGGACTAATATTATTCGATCTCAATTTATAAAGGACTAATATTATTCGATCTCAATATTATCATCCGCCAAGGACTAATATTATTCGATCTCAATTTGAAAAAAAGGAATATCATCATTGATAATAGGTTTTTCTGCCTATTGTAATTGTTGTAGTGTAGGGGGGTGAATGTCGAACCAGTCCTAGTGATGCGAATCAGTGAGAATACAAGTCATTTCTTAAGCTAAGCAGATTCAATAGTTGTGAGTGTGTGACAAGTAACAATAGCAAACAGAGCAATACAACAAGGTTTTAATCAATTTAGACAAGTGAATCCATGAGTATTGAGAATTGACTTCAAGTAACTAAGATCCAATCTAGGTGACAAGCTTTCAATCAAAGTAATCTCTTAAGTCTAAACACAATTTTAGACAAGTCCTATGTCTAGGTAAATGTCCATTTGCTTAGAAATCATTAAACATCAAATGTCTTTGGCTTAATTCAATCAAGCAATCTTTAAGTTCAAGTTTAATAACTATCTAGCAATTTTAACATCAAGTGTCCTTGGCTAATCTCACTAGAGCTTAGTTGAGTTGATTCAAACACTTCATCTAATCATGTCTGATGAGAAGTGTTTAGAAATCAGGTTTAGAGTGATCAAGACTAAACAAGCATTAAAAATACTCAACAAGCAAGTTCATACAAGGATCTAATACAATAACACCATAGATCTTCACTAAGTTACTCTAATCTCCCTAACCCATGAATTCTTAAGGATACTACTCACTAATCTTCATGAAAACACTTAATCTCATAATAGATTGAAGCATATTCAAGTAGGTACAACAGAGAATAAAGATAAACAAGGATTAAATAAGCAAAACGAAATTAAAACTCAAGAACAGATGATGAACAATTGAAGAACAGCTCAAGAACACTAAGAACAATGATATTTCAAAGAGAGAGAGTTTTGACAAGTTAAATTATTACAAAGTTGGATAATGATGTTTCTTGCCCACTCTTATGATAAAAAGAAAGCAGATATTATACATAAAAGTAAGAAAAATCGTGCAAAGGTAAGGTGGGTGGAAGAAAGTGGGAAGTTGGTTAATCCCATCAACTTTCCAGTGGTCCCCGGCAAGGGTTGATACACCTTTAGTAAATCGATTATAACTTATCCAATACAGCTCCAAATGACTTGAAACCACTTCCATTGGAAAGCTAACTCAATTTCCAGTGTCTCCACCAATTTTGAGCTTCAGAAAAGATCTTTAAGGCTTTCATCCGTGTTCATCTTTCACTCTCCGGATTCGGGAGCGACCTCGCTGTCTCGCTGCGAGAGGTCGCTCCGGATTCGTTGTCTCCGGGTGATCAATACGCGAGCGACTCTTCCCTGTCGCTCTAGTGAGGTCGCTCCAGACTGGTGATCAGAGCGACTTGGTGGTGTCGCTCCGGACTGGTCGCTCCAGACTGGTGATCAGAGCGACTTGGTGGTGTCGCTCCGGACTGGTCGCTCCCATCCCTTGCTCGCCCAATGACCACTCTAAACACTCCTTTTTGAGCTCCAAATGCCTCCAAGTACTCCATGTGGTACTCCAATACCTGATAAGGACTCATGTATGCAAAATGCAACCTAAACATGGCTAAATCCTAATCTATATGATCAAAATGCACATGGATGAATGGATAAAACAATAGAAATATGCAAGATATCAACTCCCCCAAACTTGTTCTTTACTTGTCCACAAGTGAACTTTCTAGAACTCATAGGGAGAGAGGTTGAAGGTGGGAGCTCATAACCAAAAGAAACACCACTAGCAAACACAATTAGCACACTCTCTTATTACACTCTAGCTTCTCTAGGCCTATCTCAACTCCTTTTGTCCCTACACTCATCATCAAGCATCCACACATTCAGATCTGCCAACTCTCACATTCATTAAGCATAAGATATCAAGTGAATTCTTGCAAATGGTCAGTTGGTCCAAGTCATTTGGTTGGGTAAGGGAAGGCTTTTATTCAAGTGATTCAAGAGGTTCAAAACATATGATCTTTAAGGTGGTTTACTCTCAAAACAAGTAGCCTTGACATTGCACATAATATATCTAAGAAAGGGACCAACTCATGCATACAATGCTCAATCTCCATTGTTCTACCCTTTTCCCAAACATATAAGTTACACATTCACTCTCAAATGTCAAACCCAACTCACACCTCTCACCAAAAGATTCTAAAAACATCAGCTCTTTTTCCTTGAAATCTATAAGGGATTTTTCACAATCTCAAAATGTCTCTCAGCTCCTAACAACTTTGCTAGCCCCCTTTTTCTCTCTTTTTTTTTTTTTTTTTTTTTATTTTTTTGGTTGGGGGCCAAGACTTTTCAAAACTAGAGCTGGAGGTTCTCTACTTATCCCAATAAATCAATTCACTTGAGCACAAGAATCTATCTTTTTATTTCTCCCAAATCATGATTACAACGCTCACCCTCCCACCTATAGCTAGACAATAGAGTGTCCAATCCAGCAAAAATGAAGATCAAGCATTGTCGTTCCCGATACTCTCAACATTATGCACATGTAAAACTTTCCGAAGAAGGCCTCACTCATCAAACAATGAAAGCTTAAAAGGAAGGAAAGGTTTTGGGAGTGGTCTACCACTAGAGTTTGTCAAAAAGAATGGCATAAAAGATGTGACAACTCAAGTGTGTATAGCCATGACTCAGTACACAAGAGACCCTAAGCAAGAAGCATTAAGTTCATTCAGTTCAAATAAGGTTGTAGCTGGCTTCAAAGACTGAGTTTCTACAATCAATAAGTTTCGAGAAGAGTTTTCAAGGCTCGAAACATACAAGTCTTTTCGAGAGGTGCATGGATACTCAGGTGCAACGTAGTGTTCTTTACAAGGTATTTAAAATCATTGCTCCCAATGCAAGTGAATGCAACCTATATGCTCTAGACTCTCCTAATGGTGCAAATGATGCAATCTAAATGAAAAATCTTTTTTTTTTTTTTTTTTTTTTTTTTTTTTTTTATATGCAAATAGGTGTTCAATGCATGACTCAAATGTAACACAATGAAAGCAAACATGATCAAATGCTTGGTACCTCCCCCAAACTTTAGATACACAGTCTCTGTGTTCAAGGAAAGAGAGAGATACCGAGAAGAAAACTAATTTGCAAAAATGAAATGGTATGTACAAGGGAGAGAAAGAAGTACCTCCTATGGATAGTATGTGGGGGCAGATGCCCCAGCATCGTCGTCGTCAGGAGGGAAGGTGGTGTAGTAACCACCGGATGCTGAACCGGAGCCTCCATACCATGGTTGGCTCTCAACCTCGTGAATCTCGTCCTCACTGTCTGAAGAAGCGAGGGATGGGGATTTGTTGCCTGAAGTGGAAGGTTGAGTGGGTGGGTTCCTCCACTTACGCTGAAGCTGCGCAGCAGTGAGGGGGAAACCAAGAGCATCAGGCGGTGGTGGAGGCTGGGGGTTTGAGGTGTTCGCAAAAGCGAAATCGGCTGAGCTACATCCAGCTATTCCTCCCCTAGTTAAGACATCAGCTACTTTCCTCATGAACTTGGCTGAAGTCTTAGCCTGCTTCTTCACAGTCTTGCTTAGCGCCTTGCATTTATCCTTCAGCTTTTCTATCGTTCTGTCCTGAGCTTTGTTCCACCTCTGGAGACGACCAATGTGGTCGTGAGCATCACGGAGAGCTCCAGGTGGAAGGACTCCGTCATGGGGCTTGAAGTAGTAGCGCGGAGGTCCATAGATATGCTCAGATGTGTCTGCAACAGGCGAGTCAGGTTGCGTAGGGACACTCCTTTTCCTTGATGGAGCTGCTTGAATTGGATCGAGAGGACCGTGTTCTCCGAGAAAGTACTCCTGGGGAATGTTGAAGCTGACAGCTCCAGGTATCTCTAAACTCGTCACGTTCCGGTTTGGAAGAACCACCTCGACTGGCTTGCCCTGCAAGTAGTAGTGGTAGACGTAGTCCTTCCCATACATCCCACTGAAATATGTGGCAATCCTCAAGTAGGTGCCATCAATGAACCTAGGCCCCGCTGCGTCCTTTCCCAAGGGAACATTCAGAAATTGGAGCAGTGGTGTGATCATTCCGCCTATCCCCATCTTTGGGCGCGAATCAGTGGTGTACCACGCCCAATCTCTATAGTGCTCGAGACGGCCCACAAAGAAACTGACAATCCCAAAAGTAGCATAGATGTCAGTGCTGGGAAGGGGTAACACTCCAGGTTGAGCGTAGGGACGGATAGCCGGACAGAGCAGTCTCATGTCTTCCTCAGTAACCGTACCAGCTTGCTTCCGTGGGTAAAAAGCATGGACTAGCAATCTGTGGAGGTAGCGTACAGACGGGTGTCGGATGTGTGAGTTCTTGTCTGCCCCGGTAGAGTGTTTGTTTCCAGTAATCAACTTCCAGAGCTCTGTGGGGAGGTTCTCACACTTGGGAAGTGAGTGGTCTTCTAGGTCTTGGAACCCCATGACCCTCCCAATGTCCTTGAAGTTCATGTTGAATTCTCTTCCATTGACCTTGAACCTGATTTTTCCCCATCCTTGTCTCACGTGCGCCGTGTCATGGTAAGTGACCACAAGAGAGGATAGGAACTGACAAGTGACATCCTTGTAGAAAGGATAAGCCATGGTGAGGAGTTTTGGCATCTTCAAATGTCCCAGCATCGTCTCAATATCAGACTCTAGACCCAACTCCTTCAGCAAACCGAGGTCGGCAAACCTGGTTGGAGCCCAAGTGACTCCATTCTTCAAATGGTCATATAGCTCCTCCACAGATGGAGTTTTCGTTCTGTCTCGATCAACAGCAACCCCTTTGCCCTTTGACATTTTGGCTTTCTTCGTAGGTGCCGGCTCATCTTCACTCTCAGTTTCACCTTCCTCATGGGTGGGAACTGGTACGCTTTTTCCTGCCCTCTTCTCGTGTTCTTTCGATTTCTTTGCAGCCAACGTCTGCTGTCTCACAGTCCTCTGCGTCCCTGAGCCAGTTGGCTCGCTGGTTAAAGCTTTTCCTCTTAGTGCAAACTCTTGACTTTCGGCTTCTTGCCTCTCAGCTTCCAACCTTCCCTTTGTCTTCTTAACCATTTTAACCTGAAAAATTACAAACTTGGAAAGGGATAAGTAGATGGAAGTAAAGAAAAGCAAGAATTTTCAGCATCAAATTTTTGCAAAAGTGAACTTAACAGGTGAATTTTTCAGTTTAAACTCAAGTTCAACACAATGCAACAATGTAACATCTTAACGCATCTAGTCCACCCACAAACATACCCAATTAAGATCAAATTCGAAAAACCCCCAAATCCATGAATCCTAATTTTGCCTAAGTGCGATTTAAACTCAATTTCACCATTAATTCAACAACCCAACTTGATAGATAAACTTTCCCTAGTCTATTTCACCACAATCTAGCAAGAAAAGAACCAAATTTCGACTTTCAAATTCTAGGGTTCATGGACCTACGAATTTGAATTTAAAAACTCAATACCTTGCTCTGGATGAAAGGAAATGGTGAATGGGTAGTGAAGAATAGACTACAGGGGCGAAAGCTTGGATTTAGAAACAAGAACTAGTTGATTTGGGTGAGAATTGAGAAGGTTTTGGGAATTTTGGTGTGGGTGAGTTTGAGAGAGTTTGTGAGTTTTTGAGAGGAAGGGAGAGTGATAGAGATGGAGTCGCGGGGGTTGGGGTAGGTTTAGGGTCGTCCGGTTCAGTCTAGGGTGGTTAGGGTCGGTTTACTTGAGTTAAACCGGGGTTTAGAGTTAGGAAACTTACCTGGACCGGTGCGGGAGCGACGTGAGGGTGTCGCTGGGAGAGGTCGCTCCCGAGTAGTTTCCCTGCGTCGTGCTTCTACTAAACCGCGAGCGACCTTGGAGTATCGCTCTGGAAACCTCGCTCTGAGTTGGAGCGACTTCAAGGTGTCGCTCTAGTGTGTCGCTCCGGTTTATCAATACGCGAGCGACTACGAGGTGTCTCTCCCATAACGTCGCTCCCAGATGGAGCGACCTTTCCACCTCGCTCCGAGACCTCGCTCTGGCGCGGTTTGTTCTTGATCCGGCAACGAAATCGCGAGCGACCTTGTAGTGTCGCTCTCGAAACCTCGCTCCCAGGTGGAGCGACCTTGAGGTGTCGCTGTGAGACCTCGCTCTCATGCACAACTCCTGCTCAAAACTGAACCGATCAAGCACCTGCACACATCTTCTCTCCCTTTTTTTTTTTTTTTTTTTTTTTTTTTTTTATATTTTTTTTTTTTTTTTTTATGCAATAAGATGAAAAATGAAAATACCAATGCAATATTTACAAGGATACCATGGGACTTCCTCCCAAGTGAGCTTGTTTTAAGTCCCGAGCTTGACTTTGCTTCCTTTTAGATTAGGCCGGGGTAGGATCAGACAGTGGAATTGAAGCTCCCAGGTCTTCCGATTTGGTTCCCAAGTAAAGCTTCGCCCTTTGTCCATTGATGGTGAACTCTCTTCCATCAGAAGTCCACAAAACTATTGCTCCATAAGGTTTAACCTCTTTAATCTTGAAAGGACCAGACCACCTTGACTTGAGCTTGCCTGGAAACAGTTTCAGTCTGGAGTTGTATAGAAGAACTTGATCTCCTTCTTTAAAGTCTCTTTTCAGGATATGTTTGTCATGGAGAGCCTTTGTTTTCTCTTTGTAGATCTTTGAACTTTCAAAAGCTTCAAGTCTTATCTCATCAAGTTCATTCAGCTGGATCAATCTCTTCTCCTTGGCGCTCTTGATGTCAAAGTTCAGCAACTTGACTGCCCATAGTGCCTTGTACTCAAGCTCAACTGGTAGATGGCAAGATTTTCCATAGAGAAGGTTGAAAGGTGTAGTCCCCAAAGGTGTCTTGTAAGCTGTCCTATAAGCCCACAATGCATCATCAAGCTTGATGGACCAATCTTTCCGTGTAACCCCCACAATCTTCTCCAGAATGGACTTGATCTCCCTGTTGGAAATCTCAACTTGACCACTTGTTTGGGGGTGGTAAGGAGTTGCAACCTTGTGCTTCACACCATTCTTCTTAAGGAGGTTTGCAAACAGTCTGTTGATGAAGTGAGACCCTCCATCACTGATCACAACTCTTGGAATCCCAAACCTTGGAAAGATTATGCTCTTGAACATTTTTAGAACCACCTTTGCATCATTGGTTGGACTTGCAATTGCTTCCACCCACTTAGAGACATAATCTACAGCCACCAGTATGTACTTGTTGCTATAAGAGGAAGGAAAAGGCCCCATGAAGTCAATACCCCAGACATCAAACACTTCAACTTCTAGGATGGGGTTTTGAGGCATTTCATTCCTCTTGGTGATGTTTCCTCTTCTTTGACAAGAGTCACACCTTGAGACAAAGTCTTGGGTGTCTTTAAACATGTGAGGCCACCAAAATCCAGCTTGTAGGACTTTTGCAACCGTCTTAAAGGTAGCAAAGTGGCCTCCATAGGATGATCCATGACAATGTGTAAGGATCCCATCAATTTCTTCTTCAGCCACTGCCCTTCTATAGAGTTGATCTCTACAAAGTATGTAGAGGTAAGGCTCATCCCAATAATATCTCTTCACATCCTTATAGAACTTCTTCTTGGCATAACCTTCAAGGTTCAATGGTTCTTTTCCAGTAGCTAAGTAGTTGACTATATCAGCATACCAAGGACCCTTCTCATCAGCTGCCTTCACCTCTTCAAGTTTCTTTCCCGTCTCACAAACAGCTACCACTGCATGAATAGCCATCATTTGCTCTTCTGGAAGTCTGTCATCAATAGGGATTCCACACTCCACCTTCAACCTGGACAGGTGATCAGCTACTCCATTCTCAACTCCAGGCCTGTCCTTGATCTCAAGATCAAACTCTTGTAGCAGCAGAATCCATCTCAACAGTCTTGGTTTTGCATCTTTCTTGGCTAAGAGGTGTCTCAATGCAGCATGATCAGTGTAGACAGTCACCTTTGACCCAACCAAGTAGCTTCTGAACTTCTCAAATGCAAAGACAATGGCCAATAGCTCCTTCTCAGTTGTAGAGTATTTAGCTTGAGCTTCATCAAGTGTTCTACTTGCATAGTAGATCACATGTGACTTCTTGTCTCTCTTCTGGCCTAAGACTGCTCCTACAGCAAAGTCACTTGCATCACACATGATCTCAAAGGGGAGATCCCAATCTGGCGGCTGAACTATGGGTGTACTGATGAGTGCATTCTTCAGGTTTTTGAAAGCTTCCATACACTCCTCATCGAAGTGAAATGCAGCTTCTTTGCATAACAGCCTGGTCAATGGTCTAGCTATCTTAGAGAAATCCATGATGAATCTTCTATAGAAACCGGCATGACCCAGAAAGCTTCTTATATCCTTCACTGTTCTTGGTGGAGCTAGACCAACCATGACATCTATCTTGGCTTTGTCCACTTCAATTCCTTTCTCAGAAACTTTGTGTCCAAGAACAATCCCTTCATTGACCATGAAGTGACACTTCTCCCAATTGAGCACCAGGTTAGTGTCCTCACATCTCTGTAATACCCTGCAAAGATTTGACAAACAAGTAGCAAACGAAGAACCATATACAGAAAAATCATCCATAAACACCTCCATTACATCCTCAATAAAATCAGAGAAAATTGACATCATTGCTCTTTGGAATGTTGCTGGTGCATTGCACAGTCCAAATGGCATCCTTCGATATGCAAAGGTACCATAAGGACAAGTGAATGTCGTTTTCTCTTGGTCATTTGGGTGTATAGGGATTTGGAAAAATCCAGAGTATCCATCAAGGAAACAATAATAAGGATGGTTAGCTAGCCTCTCTAACATCTGATCAATGAATGGTAAAGGGAAATGATCCTTTCTAGAGGCTGCATTCAGTTTTCGATAGTCAATGCACATCCTATGTCCAGTTATTGTTCTTGTTGGTATTAACTCATCATTTTCGTTCTTAACAACTGTTATGCCACCTTTTTTAGGAACTACATGCACAGGTGAAACCCAATTGCTATCAGAGATAGGATAGATCACACCAGCATCTAACAATTTGATTATCTCTTTTTAACAACATCTTTCAAATTAGGATTTAATCTTCTTTGGTGTTCAATTGAAGTTTTAGATTCATCCTCTAGATGTATCCTATGCATGCACAAAGATGGTGAGATTCCTTTAATGTCATCAAGTGAGTATCCTAGTGCTTTTCTATACTTTTTAAGTTCATTTAAAAGCATAGACAATTCATTCTCAGTCAGCTCACTACTCACAATGACAGGATATGTCTCATTAGGTCCAAGGAAAGCGTACCTTACACCATGGGGAAGAGGTTTAAGCTCCACTTTTGGTGCCTTGAGCTCACTCCAATCAGCTTGATGGAGGTTCTCTTGAATGTCTGCTGAGGCAGCATGTTGAGTCATTTGTGGCAACTCCATGAACTCATCTTCTCCATCCTCCTCAAGGTGAACATCTAGCCTTCTTACTAGCTCATCACTCTCTTTGTTTTCAATCATTTGGGTCTCTCTTTCAATGGTCAGGGCCTGTTGAAGAGAGTCCTCAATCGCTAACTCTTCAAGGAAATCATCAGCCAAGGCATCCATCTCATCAATGTAGAATATTTCTCCTTGAGTTGTGGGCTTCTTCATCATCTCCTTGATATCAAAATGGAGAATGTGATCTTTTCCAAGGTGGAGATCAATTGTGCCATCTCTCACATTCACCATTGCTCCAGCAGTCGCCAAGAAAGGTCTCCCAAAGATCAAAGGATCTCTAGGCTCTTCATCCATCTCAAGCACTACAAAGTCAGTAGGCACTTCACAATTTCCTATCTTTACAGGAAGATCTTCTAGGATGCCAATGGGGAGCTTGACAGATCGATCAGCTAGCACCAAAGAGATCTTGCACTTTTTATATTGTGTAAACCCAAGCTTCTTGGCAATGGATAGTGGCATGAGGCTGACACTTGCTCCCAAGTCACATAGACATTTCTCAAATGTCAAAGGTCCAATGGCGCATGGCAGGGTGAAACTACCAGGGTCTTCTAGCTTCCTTGGGACAGTCATTCTCTGAATAATGGCACTGCACTCGTGAGTAAGAATCACCATCCCTTCCATCTCTTTCTTCTTTTGTTCTACAGCATCTTTCAAGAACTTGCTGTATTGTGGAACCAGCATAAATGCATCAATTATGGGCATGGTGAGCTGAACTTCACTCATTTGCTTGTCAAACAAGGCTTTGTATTTCTCTAGGAGTTGCTTTTTGAATCTTCCAGGAAAGGGAAGTTTTGGCTCATAGGGAGGAGGAGTGAACAATTTCTCCTTTGTTGATGTAACCTCCTCATTTTTGTTCTCAAATTTCTCCTCTCCAATCTTTCTCTTGCCCTTAGCTTCAACTATCTTCTCCAATATTTCCTCATTAGTTTTCTCATCCACAATCACCACATCATCATCTACATTGATGACCACCTCCCCACCTTGTTTCTCATTATCCTTAATGAGAACTTTAGGAGGCAACTCTCTTCCACTCCTTAGGGTGATTGCCTTCATTGTCTCCTTTGGGTTTTGTTCAGGCTTTCCAGGTAGTGTACCTTGTTGGCGACTTGAGCTGGCTGTCATAGAGACAAACTGGTTCTCCAAGTTTTTGAACTTGTTGTTTAGATCATGGTAATTCCCATCAATCTTGTTGTGTAGATTTTTCAGCTCATACCCTAATTGTTTCTCACTTCTTGCTTGTCCCTCCAATAATTGTTTTAGCATCGCTTCAGTACTACTCTCTTGTGGAGGTTGTGTTGATGATCCAGCTTGTTCTTGTGCTGGTAGATTTGGTTTTGGTGAGAATCCAGGAGGGAAGTTCTGTTTTGGTTGGTAACCACCTTGGTTGTTGTTGTAGAATGGCTTAGGCTGATTGTTGTAGAATGGTTTTGGCTGGTAGTTGTTGAATGGCTTCTGTTGGTTGTTGTAGAAGGGTTTCTGTTGGTAGTTGTTCTGGTTTTGATAGTCATGTTCCTTCTTGTACCATGTACCCTGAGCATTGACATAGTACATATCTTCTTGGCATTCTACTCCATCAGCTTCAGAAACCATATGTAACTCCTCCTTCTTGTTCTTTTCTGATAGTAGCATGTCAATCTTTTCTTGTATTGCTTTCAGTTCTCTTTTTGTGGTCATATCTTCTCCTCCCCCACTTCTGTCTCTTCTGTCATATTCATCATTGTAGACAGAATCACTCTGTGCCATGTTCTCCAAGAGTTCTAATGCATCTTCGACAGTCCTCCCCAAGTAGTTTCCATTGCTTGCAGTGTCAAGCTGGCTTTTGAATTTAGGCAAGACTCCTCTGTAGAATGTGCTTAGCAAGCTCTCATTGTTGAAGCCATGGTGGGGACATTGAGACAAGTAGGTTCTGAATCTCTCCCATGCCTCTGAAAATCCTTCAAGTCCTTTTTGTTGAAAACCAGAGATCTGATTTCTAAGGTTTGCAGTCCTTGTAGCAGAGAAGAACTTGTTGAGGAAGGCCTTCTTGCATTCATCCCAAGTTGTGATAGTATCACTTGAGATGTTTTTCTCCCAAGTGTGAGCCTTGTCTCCCAAAGAGAAGGGAAACAATCTGAGCTTGAAAGCATCCTCTGAAACTCCATTTGTTTTTGACAAGCCACAGTATTTATCAAATCTGTCAAGGTGATCTAGTGGGTCTTCCAAGGCAAGTCCATGGTACTTGTTGTTTTCAATCATGTTGATGAGGCTGGACTTGATCTCGAAATTGTTGTTGGCAACTGGCGGTCCCCTAATGCCCAACCTATTCCCATTTATGTTAGGTTGATCATATGTACCGATGGCCCTAGCTTGGCGTTGTGGTTGTCTAGGTCGAAGGTTGGCAGCTCCTTGACCATTGCCCTCTTGAGCAGCTCCAGGAGGAACTTCTTGGACATTTTGTCTATGATCATCAACTTCATAGACACCTTCCGGTTGATTCGGGTTTCTCTCCATCTCAAGCCCCAATCTATGTAAGTGGGCTTGCTTTTCTCTTTCTCTTCTCTGTCTTCCCAACTCTCTTTCTAAGGCTTTGATGTTGTCCACTCTTGGTGCAAGATTTGTTGATCCTTTGCTTCTCAAGTTCATGCACCTGTCATCCAAATATATATGAAGATAGATAATTAGTAACTTAAAAACAAAGTAAAACTCAGTCTCAAGCAAAGACTCAAACGCAATGTCACAATCAGACTAGGATTGGCAACGGCGCCAAATTGATAATAGGTTTTTCTGCCTATTGCAAATGTTGTAGTGTAGGGGGGTGAATGTCGAACCAGTCCTAGTGATGTGAATCAGTGAGAATACAAGTCATTTCTTAAGCTAAGCAGATTCAATAGTTGTGAGTGTGTGACAAGTAACAATAGCAAACAGAGCAATACAACAAGGTTTTAATCAATTTAGACAAGTGAATCCATGGGTATTGGGAATTGACTTCAAGTAACTAAGATCCAATCTAGGTGACAAGCTTTCAATCAAAGTAATCTCTTAAGTCTAAACACAATTTTAGACAAGTCCTATGTCTAGGTAAATGTCCATTTGCTTAGAAATCATTAAACATCAAATGTCTTTGGCTTAATTCAATCAAGCAATCTTTAAGTTCAAGTTTAATAACTATCTAGCAATTTTAACATCAAGTGTCCTTGGCTAATCTCACTAGAGCTTAGTTGAGTTGATTCAAACACTTCATCTAATCATGTCTGATGAGAAGTGTTTAGAAATCAGGTTTAGAGTGATCAAGACTAAACAAGCATTAAAAATACTCAACAAGCAAGTTCATACAAGGATCTAATACAATAACACCATAGATCTTCACTAAGTTACTCTAATCTCCCTAACCCATGAATTCTTAAGGATACTACTCACTAATCTTCATGAAAACACTTAATCTCATAATAGATTGAAGCATATTCAAGTAGGTACAACAGAGAATAAAGATAAACAAGGATTAAATAATAGCTTGAAGCATATTCCCGGCAACGGCGCCAAATTGATAATAGGTTTTTCTGCCTATTGTAATTGTTGTAGTGTAGGGGGGTGAATGTCGAACCAGTCCTAGTGATGCGAATCAGTGAGAATACAAGTCATTTCTTAAGCTAAGCAGATTCAATAGTTGTGAGTGTGTGACAAGTAACAATAGCAAACAGAGCAATACAACAAGGTTTTAATCAATTTAGACAAGTGAATCCATGGGTATTGGGAATTGACTTCAAGTAACTAAGATCCAATCTAGGTGACAAGCTTTCAATCAAAGTAATCTCTTAAGTCTAAACACAATTTTAGACAAGTCCTATGTCTAGGTAAATGTCCATTTGCTTAGAAATCATTAAACATCAAATGTCTTTGGCTTAATTCAATCAAGCAATCTTTAAGTTCAAGTTTAATAACTATCTAGCAATTTTAACATCAAGTGTCCTTGGCTAATCTCACTAGAGCTTAGTTGAGTTGATTCAAACACTTCATCTAATCATGTCTGATGAGAAGTGTTTAGAAATCAGGTTTAGAGTGATCAAGACTAAACAAGCATTAAAAATACTCAACAAGCAAGTTCATACAAGGATCTAATACAATAACACCATAGATCTTCACTAAGTTACTCTAATCTCCCTAACCCATGAATTCTTAAGGATACTACTCACTAATCTTCATGAAAACACTTAATCTCATAATAGATTGAAGCATATTCAAGTAGGTACAACAGAGAATAAAGATAAACAAGGATTAAATAAGCAAAACGAAATTAAAACTCAAGAACAGATGATGAACAATTGAAGAACAGCTCAAGAACACTAAGAACAATGATATTTCAAAGAGAGAGAGTTTTGACAAGTTAAATTATTACAAAGTTGGATAATGATGTTTCTTGCCCACTCTTATGATAAAAAGAAAGCAGATATTATACATAAAAGTAAGAAAAATCGTGCAAAGGTAAGGTGGGTGGAAGAAAGTGGGAAGTTGGTTAATCCCATCAACTTTCCAGTGGTCCCCGGCAAGGGTTGATACACCTTTAGTAAATCGATTATAACTTATCCAATACAGCTCCAAATGACTTGAAACCACTTCCATTGGAAAGCTAACTCAATTTCCAGTGTCTCCACCAATTTTGAGCTTCAGAAAAGATCTTTAAGGCTTTCATCCGTGTTCATCTTTCACTCTCCGGATTCGGGAGCGACCTCGCTGTCTCGCTGCGAGAGGTCGCTCCGGATTCGTTGTCTCCGGGTGATCAATACGCGAGCGACTCTTCCCTGTCGCTCTAGTGAGGTCGCTCCAGACTGGTGATCAGAGCGACTTGGTGGTGTCGCTCCGGACTGGTCGCTCCAGACTGGTGATCAGAGCGACTTGGTGGTGTCGCTCCGGACTGGTCGCTCCCATCCCTTGCTCGCCCAATGACCACTCTAAACACTCCTTTTTGAGCTCCAAATGCGTCCAAGTACTCCATGTGGTACTCCAATACCTGATAAGGACTCATGTATGTAAAATGCAACCTAAACATGGCTAAATCCTAATCTATATGATCAAAATGCACATGGATGAATGGATAAAACAATAGAAATATGCAAGATATCAATCATTTGATGTTTCTCAGCTTAGACCGTTAGATAAATAAGGTCATATTTCATATTGGTTTTGAAAAACATCAAATGACAGAGGTAGAGGAGGCATTTTTTCATTACTTGAGGTTGTTATGACAGTGGTGGCGTGGAGGTTTAGAGGAAGAAGCACAAACTTTTGCAGATAGTTGCGACAAAAGCGTCTCTGGCTTGGACATTTCTGGCAAAGGTAGAGTGTGAAGAACTCTGTTTAGAAACTGCGGAAGCGGTGTAGGTTGTGGCAGAGGAGAGATTCTGAAACCGTTTCCGGAGCATTCAGGAATAACCAAATCATGTGAAGATCAAAGCTCTAATTTCTATATAATGAGACAATAAAAAGACCAGTCAAAATAGTAAACTAAGATTTGAAAATCCAACCAAAGCCTTTCGAGATCTATAATATCAAATAATCAAAACTTTCTTGATGGTTCTATGACATAAATTTCATAATACCAGAATCCATAATAAGATGCTCTGAAATCGAAATCAGTTACCTCTTGATCGCTTTCATCCTCTTTTTATGTTCCAGTTCCACAAAGCCATTCAATGGAGTTTTTTTAATTTATATCCCTCCTTTCCTTAAAACTGCTGTTTTTGATTCTTGATGATATTTTCTCTGATCGATAGGACTGTCTTAGAGAAAAACGATCTTTAATGATGTTTAGGCCATAAGTTTTACTTCATGACTGCAGCCTTCTCTTGGGAAAAGCTATTTCAGATCTATTCCAATAGATTAATGGAAAAGAGAGCCAAGTGAAGAGGGCAGAAAACAGGGCTGCAATGCATAATTAGAGGGATGTATTGAAACAAAAATTTTAAGAGACTTTGAGATTTTAAAGGTTATTCAACTAATGATTTTAAAAACTCTTTTCAAATCAAGCGTTATTCAATATAGAATTTGGGTAAAGTTACTAAAAGCACTTGAAATCCCTTTATCCCTTATTATTCAATTAACAATTTGTAGAGGCTATATCAAATCTACTGTTATTCAATCCAAAATAATATTTAAGAAGAAACTTCTGTTATAAAGATTTTAGGAAAGTTTACACTAATTTTTAGTTAAAAACAGTTCACATAGAATAACATCTCTAGAGCTGGTATTCGAAGATATTTGGAAAATAAACCATTCGAGTATCATACCTTATCGAGCAAGAATTGAGAGACGTGTCTTGGTGCTCTCACATATCACCCCAACTTCAAAAGTATATAAAAATAACCTGATCACTGTTTTACATGATCGAGTCAATAATACATATATATCTGATCAATTCATTCATGGCCATTGATTCAAAAGTCGAGCTTTGATGAATCAACAAATTTAAGAACTAGAAATTTCACATTCACAAGAAATCTGAAGGAGTAGTCTACAAAAGTCTTGCTGCACGAACTCTTCACTGCAGTAGCTTCCATGATTCATTCAGCGTATCCAGTTTTCATATGCCTTGTTTGACATGGTTCATCCATTTGTGAATTTATGTGGTTAGTTGAATCTTATTTTTTCCTAGTTCTGGATTCTTAGAATAGAAGCCACTCTCTTCCCATTTCTCTAAACCAAACGCCATTGCCGAAGAAGTCTAGTTCTCTCTCACCATCTGCCACGGAGGTTTGGTGATTGATTCTAACCGATTGTCTATTTGACTCATCGTGAAACTAGGACTGGACACATATCGAATATCCGGGTATTTGAAGGTATTTGTGATTTGTTTCGTATGTTACGGATATCTAATTTTTCGATTTGCTTTGCTTCAGAAAAATACGGATATTCGGAAAAATGGATATCCGAAAATTAAATAGATATTTGCGGATATTTACGAATACTTACGGATATCTCATCCGCTTTGATTAATACAAATAATCTTAAAAAAATAATACAAATTTATTTTTTAATATTTTATTTTGCATGATATACAAAATAAAAACTAAAAGAAATAGTGAAACTACATATTTTGTAAATTTTAAACTTAGTTAACAATTATAATAACACAAAACTTAAGAAAAAAGTTATAATTGTTTTATAAATTTTTTCTCTTTTTTATGTAATACTTTTATATAGTAATAATGTGACACTACAAGAAAACATAATCTTAACGAGGGCGGTTTTCCTCGCTAATTCGTCGTAAAAGAGGCTTTACGACGAATTAGCGAGGAAACGCGTTTGCTCGTTACACGTCTGTCGTAACACATACTTCCTCGCTAATTCGTCGTAACTTAGCGAGAAATATATTTCGTCGTAAAGACGAAGTAGGACGATTCGTCGTAAAGACCACGTCAATATTCCACGTAAGGACGTCGCTATAATTCCTCGTAAATACCTCGAAAATAGTTCCTCGTAACCTACACGTAAATACCTTGAAAGAGTTTCCTCGCAAAATACACGTAACAACCACGAAATGATTTCCTCGTAAAATGGTCGTAAACTTTTCCTCGTTATTTCCTCGTAAATGATTCCTCGTAAAATACTCGTTAAATGTTTCTCGTCATTTCCTCGTAAGGTTTCCACGTAAAGAGGTCGTACATTGGCTACGAATTTACTTCGTTTTTATTATTTTACAGAATTTAAAAATATAATTAAAAAATAATTAAAATTATTTAATTTAATAATAAATTAAAATTCAAAATAAAAATAAATCAATATGAAAATATTTTATATATAAATAAGTTTTGAATTTATATAATACAACAACCAAAAAAAAAAACTAAGGGTCGTTCATCGCCCGGTAGAATTCATCACTCCTCCTCGTAACATCCGCCTCGTTATGTACGTCGGATGACTCGCCTTGAATGGGATGTTGTTGTCGCATGTTCCTCAACATGGACTCCCATTCCGGATTTGTGGCCGCAATAACGTCCAAGAAGCCCTCGACTCCACCCATACGAGATTTTGTCGCGGTCAACTCGTTACGCAGCTGAGCGGACTCTCTACGCAGCTCCGTGACTTCATCATCCCGTCGCTGACCATAAGACGATGTCGCTCTCGGAACATCGTTGACGGAACCAATACCCAACGTCCGTCCCTTTTTTTTAGGGACAACCTTAAAAACAAAAAATAAATATTGTAAGTAAAAATTTAAAGTTAAATTAAATGAATAATTAAAAATTAATTTTTTTGAAAATTTACCTCCTCGTAAATCTTATCCACTTCAAGTGTGGATAAGGTGACGGGTAATCCGTCGGTAGACTGCTGGGTCTGCTGAGTCTGGCGGTCTTCAACCCGAGCAACTACGTCCTTGTAGATTTGCTCGGACTTGCCATCTACAAATACGCCCGCCTTGTTCTTGTGGGTCCTCTCGTAAAGTTCCATAAGAGACGGGAGATGTCCCTTCTCTTTGGCCTAAAAAACAGTTAAGAAAGTTAGAATAAATTAATATATGTATTAAAAAAATTATTTAATAAAATATTTAATTACCATTTCCAAACGGACACCGGTGTGGGGTTTTTGGCCCGTAGTGTGAAGCATCGGCCCGTTCCCGTGCTCATCGACCGTGTTACGGGAGTTAGAGCAAGCCTGGGCGATTCTAATGGAATCAGGAAGGCGCCAATAACGGATGAGGCCATCCCACACATCCGTGGTGAGCTCAGCGGATTTGCCACGCTCATACCCCTTCACGATCCAGTCACCCTTCCAGTTGGAGACCGTGTCCAACAAGCGAACTTTCGCTTTCGCGTTAAACTTCTTCCTCACCCTCTCAGTGATCCCCAAGGCCCAATTATATTTTTGCTGTTGGAAAAAATAAATTAACAATTAGTTTTTTAGAAAGTATATATATAAATCATGAAAAAATTAAAAAATATATAATTAATTAATAGAAACTTACAGCGTAAATTTTGAGCCACGTCTTTCTGACGTAGTGAGGCGTCTTACTCCAGTTTGGATGTGCCATGGAGAAGTAACCCTTGATCGTGTCGGTTACATCCGATGCAAGACATCCGTCAACCCCCCACCTGGAAAATACAAATTTAAAATATAAATTATTTTTTAATGTTATAAAAGAAATTTAAACGAATTAAAAAAAATTTAATGCAACATACCACAACGTTCCGTCCGGTCGGTCTGGGTCGATGACTAGTAAACCTTCTCTGCCTGGCAGACTGAGAATGTCTTCTACAGTGTACTGCGAGTAAGGAGCACTCGGAGGCACCATCAGATCAGGATGAATATCGGCGACCATCGGAGGTGCCATCGGAGGAGGCACAGGAGGAGGCATCGGAGGAGGCACATGAGGAGCCGATGGTGCACTAGAAGAAGTAGACCCAGAGACTCTCTGAGTGTACTGAGTCTCGGGGACAGTCTCCTGGCCCGAAGAACTGGGAGCGGAAGAAGAGGCCGGGTCTAAACGACTACCCGGCTCACCGAAGATCTTTCTGTAATGGGCAGTAAGTCTTTCTTTTCGAACATGGGAAAAAAATGAAATTTTTAAAATTAACATCAACAATATATTTCCCAACATTATCCACCTAATCAACACTAAATAACATAAAATCCGCAAACCTATTTAAATTCTCTATACTAACCACCTAATCTATCCTAAACTAACCAAATTAGAGAGGAATCAGAGAGGCTTACCATTGCTACGAAATGAAGTGTTGATCTTTCCTTTTGTCTACGTTACTTGTGGATATACTAGGAAATGTTTCTTCGACTTGAGAAACAAATAGGCTGTAAAATCACATTTTATAGGAATGAATCTCTCGCAATTATACAATTAATTATACTTATATGTGTTTCGAAGTGTCAATATATGTTACCTTTCAAAATAAAGCATCAATGGATCTTCGCAATTGAGTAGAATATAGGTGTGTGCACTATGAGCGTCTTCTTCACTCGACCACCAAACCTCTTTAGACTTCCCACCGAGTCGCCCAATCTGGCAAAAGATGTCTGAAACACCAGCAACTGCATATGTTGGCGCAACACCACCATCATCATATCTTCTTGGAGCTCTTTTCCGTGTACGTACTTTTGACGCAAAGTAGTACGATGTGAAGTGAGAAACTTCTTCCGTCAAACTTCCAGCAATTATAGAATCTTCAACTTTGGCGAGGTTCTTTGCTTTTCCCTTCAAATATTTCATGGCTCTCTCATACTGATACGTCCATCCGTAATGTACAGGTCCACAAAGCAATGCCTCATATGGGAGGTGGACAGCTAGATGCTCCATGACGTCAAAAAATCCGGGAGGAAATATCTTCTCCAAGTTGCGCAATAAGATGAGAATGTTCTCCTGAAGCTGTTCCACAACTTCTTCTTTAAGAGTGCGTGTGCTCAGATCCCTGAAAAATGCTCCAATGCCTTTTATATTCAAAAAAAAATTAAACACATTGTTAGTCATATATTATTTTGTAAATTATTGTGATATAATACACTACGTACCTGCAAGTGCTTCATGTACGTTTGTTGGAAGTAGCTCCGCAAATGCAAAGGGCAGTAGTCGTTGCATAAATACATGACAATCATGACTCTTCATCCCGGAGAACTTTTGACCATTTTCAACACATCTAGAGAGATTCGAAACATACCCATCGGGGAACTTCACTTCTGATGCCACCCAGTTGAACAACACCGACTTTTTTTCTGAAGATAATCTGAATATCGGAACGGGAACTTGTCCATTGCTTTTAATATGTAACTCGCTTCTTGAGCAAATATCCTGCAAGTCCAACCTCGATTTTATGTTGTCTTTTGTCTTCCCTGGGACATTCAATATTGTATTCATGATGTTCTCAAAGAAATTCTTCTCTATATGCATCACATCGAGGTTGTGGCGCAGAAGAAAATCCTTCCAATATGGCAACTCCCAAAATATACTCTTCTTGTGCCAGTTGTGATGAACACCGTAAGAATCTGGCATATTACGAGGGACATGCCAATTACCACCCCAACAAACTGTTTCGGTAGCTCCGTAGTAGTCGATTTGCGCTTCAATTTGTTCTCCAGTTAGATATGGAGGAAGAGTGTCTCTCACAACCCTTTTGTGCCTAAACAAATTCTTGTTTCTTCGGTAAGGATGGCCAATGGGAAGAAATCGACGGTGACAATCAAACCAACTTGTCTTCCTACCATTCTTCAGTTGAAACGCATCTGTCGTTCCATTACAATATGGACAAGCTAATCTCCCATGTGTAGTCCATCCAGACAACATCCCATAGGCAGGAAAATCACTTATGGTCCACAAAAGCATCGCTCGCATCGTAAAATTCGTCTTCGTTGAACAGTCATACGTCCTCACCCCTGTTGACCACAAATCCTTCAACTCTTTTATCAGTGGTTGTAGGAAAACATCCAGGGACCTTTTTGGATGGTTTGGACCACGTATTAATATGGTCAAGAATAGTAACTCCCGTTGCATGCACATCTCCGGTGGCAGGTTGTATGGAGTAAGAAAGACTGGCCACAATGAATATTGTCTCCCTGACATTCCGAACGGACTAAATCCATCTGTGCATAATCCGAGATACACATTCCGGATATTGCTAGCGAAATCTGAATGTACTTTGTTGAAATGTTTCCAGGCTCTTGCATCTGATGGATGAGTCATCTCACCATCCGTCTAAGTATGCTCGACATGCCATCTCATCTTTCGAGCAGTCTGCTCTGATTGATACAATCTTTTCAATCTGTCTGTAATTGGTAGGTACCACATCCTTTGGTACGGTACCCTATTACGTCCCCGTCCTTGCGGCTTGAATCGTGGCTTCTTGCAGAATCGACATTCTTCTAGCTTCTCATCATCTCCCCAATAGATCATGCAGTTGTCGATGCAAACATCTATCATCTCCGAAGGCAACCCAAGACTATAAACCAGTTTCTAAATCTCATAATAAGAATCAGCAGACACATTGTCTTCCGGCAAATACTCTTTAAACAAGTCCGCCCATTCGTTCATGCAACTTTCAGGTAGATTGTGATCAGTTTTAATATTCATCATTCTAGCAGCTAACGACAATTTAGAGAGACCTTCTCTACAACCACTGTAAAGTGGTTGATTCGCCGCGTTTAACATTTCGTAAAACTTTTTTGCATCTATATTAGGTTCTTCATCTTCATCATGAGCTACGAATGCATCAACTACCATATCATGAACCCTATCATAATCTACCATCTCCTCCTGATGGTAACTATGTTCATTATGCAAATGACGAACAACCGGTTCTTTTTCCTGAAAATTGCTATTACTACTACTAGCTTCTTTCTGAACATAATTAAAACCTTCTCCATGTTGAAACCAGATATAGTAATTTGGCGTGAAACCTCTATTTATTAAATGGTTCCAAACATTTTCACGGTTTGCCAGTTTCAAATTGTTGCATTTCCGACAAGGACAGAACATCTTACCACTTTCTTGGGCGAGCGGTGTTGAATCTGCTTGATGCATAAATGTCTCCAGACCCGCATGGTATTCTTTCGTCACTCTCCCGTTAGCATCTCTATGCATATACATCCACTTCCGCAACTCGTAAATAGTCCCGGAGCCAACCATTTTTTTTCTTTCACGTTTTATGTTGTTGGTGTGTTTAAAATGATGTTCAAACATCCATATTTATAGGAAAATTCGAATCTGGTAGTTAATTTTGCTATGAATTTACAACGAAAATTAATTAGGTGGGCAAAAAAAACGTGTAACACCTATGAAGTTGGTGGATTCAAAAATTTCCTCGCTAAATACACCTAAACTATTCCCTCGTAAATACAACGCAAAGTTTACGTCGTATTTACGAGGAAATAGTTTTTCCTCGTAAAATACTCGTAAAATTACATCCACTTTACGACGAAACAGTTTTGTCGTTACGTTACGAGGAAATAACGATGACTTTTGTTTTTCACGTAAATTCGTCGTAAACTCGACGCAAATTTACGAAGATTATTTTTCCTCGTTAATTTTCGTCGTTAAGCATGTGTTTTCTTGTAGTGTGAATAGAATTTGTCAGGTCATATGTTATAATAATAATTATATAAACTTATACATTTAAAACATTAAGTATAATCAAGATGTATATATATTTATATATTTCCGGATTGGAGCGGATATCCACTTCCCAAAATTTTGATATTTGTGATTTGCTTCGATTTTAACGGATATTGATTTTTAGTATTTGCTTTGCTTCGAAAGTTTACGGATATCCGGAAATTTCGGATCGAATCGAGACGAATAACAAATCAAATCAAATTTAATGGATAAAATGTCCATCCTACATGAAACTATGGATCAGAAACATTCCCTTAGCATAAGTTTCTTAAAATTTATAAAAATTATCTACAAAATCACATATAGATTTATATTTTTATCTTTAGGGAATTTTATTAAAACCACTCAAATAACTTCAAAATCACCATAAACCCACCAAAATTAAAACACTCCAAAATCTTCTAAAATTCCTATTTCAGTACACTTCTTTTAGGGTTTGTTAGTTTTAAATGTTTAGTTTTACAGTATAATTTAATTAAATAAAATTCAGAAAATAAATAATGATATACCATTGTAAATATTCAGAAAATTAAAGGCAGAGTTCTAGAAATTCTGATTTAATAATATAAAAATACATGTAATTTTTTTTTTTTTTGTCATCATGTAGAATAATTATTTGAAGGCCTGGAGAGTGGAGATACTAACTGTCGACATTTGTTATTACTGTTACAGTCTCTACATAAACAGAAGGCACATCAACACTGATCTGATTAGTATATTCCAGCTCTATTATTTAACTTTCAACATCATCGGTCTAACTTCTAACCTAAAGCTAAAATATAAAACAAGGAAGAGACCCACGTGGTGTTGTAATATTTTGGAGAGTTTGATTAATAAAATAAAGCAGAGTCATAAATCTTATCTCCTTGGGTTCACGTTAAAAGATAAAATAGCAAATATCAAAGAGTCGTTCATCTTCTTCTCTCCATCATTGTTTCTTTTTTTTCCCATTCTCATTCTACTTTTGTGCTCTGCTTCACTTTTTCTTCCTTCCTCTCTCTCTCTCTCTCTCTCTCAACAACAACCACCCACAATGCCAGGAGTTGCTTTTTCATCTGTTCCTTCCTCCGATCTGGGAATCTTCTTCTCCTCCTCCGACTTCACGGCCTGCTCCCGTCGTATCTCAGCCTCGCTCTCATCCCCCTCCTCCACCTTCCGCTGCTGCATCCCATTGAAATTGAATCTCAGATCGCTACGCTCTCGGCGCTCCCCTAAGATATCTCCTATTTGTTGCTCTACCTCCCGATCCGGCCTCGGGGATCCCGATCTCGAGTTTCTCCAAGCCTCTGTCCTCGTTGCAGGTACGGTGGTCATCATCTCAATGCGGCTCTCTTAGCACTTTCAAATGATTGTGGTTGTTGTTTAGGTCTAAGGTCTCAATCGTGATTTCGTTTCTATTTCATCTCACCAAATTGTTGTGGGCTAAGGGATCGATATGAAATTGAAATGTCACATCGTCATTTTTAACAGAGACAAGTATGCATTACAAAATGAGGAGAAATGGATTCCGGGAAGATTCGATTTGGCAAGCATCAAGGCATCTCCCTCCTTTCGCGGTGAGAGCGAGTGAATCCAGGGTTGGCGTTTTGCCTATTGGACTTGGCTTCCTCCGCCAATTCAAGCACCCAACTATTTTTCTCAAGGTCTCTTGTGATGGCGACTACTTGCTTCCCCTTATTGTTGGTAATGCTAATGCTAATGCAAGCAACATTTGACTCTTTTGCTTCCTCTCTCTCTTTTTTCTCTCCTGCTTGACTTTCCTCATCTTACCCTTTCCAGGGGATGCTGCTGTTGAGACGCTATTAGACGTATCTCCACTCCAAGGCCACATTGAGGTTTCAATCATCATCATCATATCCTTTGAAGCTTTTGATGTTTTTGCAGTTCCAATTTAACACTGTTTTCTGTTTCTAGGAATGCCCTGATCAGTTCCACTTTGTGTCTTCTCTTGTCGACAAACTTGGCCATCAAGTACAGCATCGTTCCATGTTACCTCTTTTTAACTATCATATATATATATAAGCTTGAGCTTGTAGCTTGTTTCCACCTAGTTAACGAGTTGTACTGTATCATTGACAGGTTAAAATGGTAAAGCTTACAAATAGGGTATTCAACACTTACTATGCAAGCCTATATCTCGGCAAGGTAACTACAAACATCCGAAATGTGTTTTTTAAAAAAAAGTATTTATGACTTAGTGTTAACCATCTGTCATGGCAGCCAGGAGACGATGATGTTATATGCATTGATTCACGGCCATCAGATGCCATCAACGTTGCAAGAGCATGCCAGGTAAGTTTTCATCAGTTTTTGCTCTCAGACCTTTCTGAATTCTCTTTTCCCTCAGACAGACACGCTTGAGTACTGAAACAGTAATCGGTTTTTGGTTTGTCATGTCACAGGCTCCCATATACGTGAATAAAACAATTGTCCTGGAAGATGCTATCAAGATTGGTTATGGAGGCAGACCGAAGAGCACAAAGCCCATTTTCAATGTTATCCTTGACAGGTTTTTTTTAGCTTGTCTAGTTCCCCCCTGGGTTATTACTACTATGTGTGACTCTCTGTTACAGTTGCTAAACACATGGTGGTTTCTTCTTGTACAGCGCTCCAGAGGGACCAGATCCCATATCGGAGGAGCTTAAACTAGTGAGGAATATGAACTTGGCGTCTAAAGAGGAGCGGTACAACGATGCAGGTATATACTTACTCTGCTGTATGTCATATGTATGTTCCGTGTGCTTTGCAAACTCCTCAATATATATTTTTATCCTGGGATGTAGCGATGTGGAGAGACCGGTTGAAGAAGCTTCGGAACTCGAGGTGAGTAGATATATGAACTCCCCAATCGAGAAGCAATAATTAAAGCTGACGTTGATAATTGGAATTGGTTTGATTGCAGCTCAGTTGTATACGAGGGTTTAGCAACTCCTGAGAGCTACGACTAGGGAAAGAATAGGAGGAACGAAAGGAAATGGATGTAGATAAAGGCTTGGGTCAAAAGAATGCAAGTGTGATGAAAAGGGTATGGAGTAAATTATAAGATGCGCTTAGATTGATGATGGTATCCCTATCGCATGTAGTAAGTTTAGAGGAAAGGCGCTGGTTGATGGTACTATGAAGATGCTTAAAGTAGACCCAAAGATAAAATGAATATCTGAGGGAAAGTGTAAAAAATGTAAATGTAAGAAGACGATGAACACATTTTTTTTCTTTTATTTTCAGTGTATGTGAGTTTCTTCTTTGAATGAATTGGTAAATAAGATATTTCAAGAGGAGCAGACATATATGTATTAAGACATTTCGATGCAATCAAAACAACACTGAACTCGTGCATACATAAGTCGTGGGTACAACAGCTGTAATATGAGCAAGCACACAATAATAGAGAGAAAGTAGTTCATTTTACACCTGGAAAACACTCTGCTGATGTATTTATTTCAAAGAAAAAGACATAAGTTTCTGAAAGAAGATGGTGGTGACCGGTGAGTCATCATCATCATCACTCAGTCTTGTGTAGGAAGATTATTCTGGGCCCAGGCAGAATAGCCACCGGAGATATCTTTGACTCCCGTGAAACCCTGCAGTTAATTCCCAAATAGTATTAAAACTAGTCTGAAACACACAAGTTAAAGCTTCAAAGTTAGAAAGAGTTTTTGTTGGTATGGGTTACAGCATCAAGAAGCTCAGCCGTGGCTCTCAGAGATCTACCCCCGCTCTGGCAACCCACAAGGACCTCATCGGCTTTTCCGAAATGGGAGGAGACTTGTTCCAAGAAGTTTGGATTCTTTGACATCCCTGCATTTTTTTTGCAGTCGGGAAAGTAAATACAGACGAACATGACTCTTCAACAACAAAAAAAAGAAGAAAAAATTTACAGAAAGCGATGAAATTTCCTCGGTTCATGTAAGGAACGTTGATCGCCCCAGTGGCATGTCCCTGGCTGAACTCTTCTGGAGTCCTATCATCATACAGTACAATTAACAAGAGTTATCTCTCTATGTCGGTGGAAAATGAAAAGTGAAAGGTGAAAAGAGAAAGGCTGGCGGCGAACGTACCTGACGTCCAAATAGCGGTGGCCAGCTTGAAGAAGTTCGTGGGCGTCTATGACCGACACCGATGATGGGACTCTGTTTCCCCCCTCCGCCATTGATTATAACTGGACCGAAAACAAAACACTCTACGGATCTGGATATAAATCAAACTCATATTTATCATTTTTAGGAAAGGGGAAGTCAACGCACGTGGTCACACGCTTGGGCCACGTGTTTACAAATCATGCTAAATGGACCTTGAGATTTATAAATAATTCTTAATGGGCTTCATGATTCACAAAACCATGGGCTTTATGTTTCACACAACCTGGTCGACGGACAACGACGGCGTCGTTTTGTCCACTTTTCAGCTTGGTTTAGATCGATCCAAATCGCGTTAACTGAGAGAGTCCAGGCGATCTCTCACGCTTCAATCCCTCGCTGCTTCGTGCTCCGATCCTTCATCTCACGGTGGTAAGCCTGTTTTCTCCATTCACCATCAAATCGCTGAGTTCTTCTCTTCTGTTTTGATTGTTTGATTCAATTGAAATGGCGATTTCCACTCCTTCTTTCTGAAATTCAGAGACATCTTCTGCCATCCATGGCCGAGGAGAGAGAAAACGGTGGCACTCCTCACTCCGATGATGAGCTACTGCGAATGATTGCTGAGCTGAGATTAGAAAACGACTTTCTCAGATCCCAGTTTAAGGAGCAAGCGGAAGTGGTGGACTCGTCATCTCAAGTGAAACAACTCGAAGAAACTGTAGAGTCATTGACTAGAGAAATCGATGTGGAGAAACAAACTCGAGTTGCAGCTGAGCAAGCTCTTGAGCATCTAAGGGAATCGTACTCTGAGGCTGATGCAAGAGCCCAAGAATACTCCACCAAGTTTTCCCAAGGTTTTGCCATTATTTGAGAAAATAGGATCTGTTGTCATGCTTTGCATTTTTATTTATTTTCTTTCTCTTGTTTCTTTTTGCTGTGTGTGTAGCTCAGGAGAAACTGGAGCAGGAAATCAAAGACCGCGAAGAGAAATACGCCGACCTGGACGCCAAGTTCACCAGGCTTCACAAGAGGGCTAAACAACGCATTCAAGAAGTCCAAAAGGTTAATTATCCTTCGTGCTTTCTTGTTTGAGTTTCCAAAAACACTTTTTTTACTTAAATATCTTGCTTATCTTCAGGAAAAAGACGATCTTGACGCTCGTTTCCGGGAAGTGAATGAAACAGCTGAACGAGCATCGTCGCAGCACTCGTCCATGCAGCAAGACCTGGAACGCACTAGGCAACAGGCTAATGAAGCACTTAAAGCTATGGATGCGGAGAGGCAACAACTAAGGAGTGCCAATAACAAGTAAGATAGTCAGCCTTTTTTTTAATTTTCTTTTGCTCTTGCTTTTGATTCTCAACTTCTCCAGCTAGCTCTCAGACTCTGACTACTTGATTTTTTTTCTCCATACACAGGCTCAGGGATACTATCGAGGAACTACGTGCCTCATTGCAGCCTAAAGAAAATAAGATTGAGTCGTTGCAACAGTCACTTCTTGACAAGGACCAGGTCTCATCTCTTTCATTTACTGCAGTAAACTAGAGACTCGTAGAAAGAGACAGATAGAGGACTGTGTATACTCTCTGCTTCATATGCTTCCTTGCTTTCATTTTTAGGTGCTCGAGGACCTGAAAAATCAATTACAAGCCGTGGAAGAGAGAAAGCAAACTGCTGTTACTGAGTTGTCAGCCAAACATCAGAAGGTAGTCAGCATCAGGATCAGCCTAACTATAGTTGCCTCTTATGTGCTATGCGACACCAATTGCCTTTTTCCATTGTAAGATAATGATAAACCAAGGTCTTCTCTTCTCTCTGCCTTCTTGACAGAACTTAGAGAGTTTGGAGGCACAGGTCGTGGATGCTCTATCTGAGAGGGACAAAGCAGCCGAAACCATTTCGACCCTGCAGGTTAAGTCCTGTTGCTAAATTTCCTTATTTTGAAATCTGTGATTAATTTTTCACACCAAACATTTCTATTTTACACGGTATTTTAGGTACTACTTGCAGAGAAGGAATCAAAAATCGCAGAGATGGAGGCAGCTGCAACTGGCGAAGCAGCAAGGTTAAGGGCTGCTGCAGAAACTCTTAAAGGGGAGCTTGCACACCTTAAAGCGGAGAATGTAAGTGGAATGTTTAAAAGATGGATTCCCAGGACTTTCTCCTGTCTGTTTGTCATTGTTGTTCATTCCTTTATTCTAAGAACTTGGTTCACGTACTAGTATTCAATCGAGTTCAATCTTGAATCTAGCAGATTTGCTAGTAGTTATTAAACCAGGGAATGAACATTTTAGTGCGTATGAACATTTGTAAACATGATTTATCGCGTCAGTCACTAGCCATGGGACAGCATTTTTGGAGTTTCGGTTTCTTTGGCCGTATAAACTTTTATACTTCCTTCTGTTGTAATTCTTTGGAATTTTTTCTGTTTCTCCAGGAAAAAGAAAAGGAGTCTTGGGAAGCTTCATTTGATGCTCTCAAATCTAAACTGGAAATCGCTGAAAGCAACTACTTACGTGCCGAAACCGAAGTGGCTAAAATGAGAAGTAATATACAGAGTTCATGAAACTATGAAACCTATGTGTTACATTTTCAATGAAAATATATACATTTCATTCATATAAATGGTCAGGTCAGCTGGGGTCTGAAATGTCCATGCAGACCCAGATGCTAAGCACTAAAGATGCTGAACTTAAAGGTGCAAGAGAAGAGGTATATAGTTTTTTTTCCTTGTTCTTTTGAGAGATAGTGTTCCTTGCTTGCGTAAGAACGGATTTATTAGTTATTCACATAACATGAAGTATCACGGAATCAAAGAGTCTTTGTGAGCTTTAAGGAATCTTCTGCTGAAGCTTGTCTCACCTTAACAACATTGAGTTTTTGTAACTCTTTGCAGATCGACCGTCTCCAAAGTGAATTTTCTTCTTACAAGATCCGTGCTCACGCGCTTCTTCAAAAGAAGGACATGGAGCTGGCTGCAGCTAAAGACTCTGAACAGATCAAATCTCTCGAGGAAGCTTTAAAAGTAAGTTATCCAGAATTGTAAGATGGAGCTAATTAGATGGTTATCGACGTTATTACCAACTAATTATATTTTTTAGGAAGCTGAAAAGGAAGTATATTTGGTATCTTCAGAGAGGGACAAGGCACGGCAAGATCTTCAGGGTGCTTTAGCTAGTCTTGAAAAAGAACTTGATGAAAGGTATATTTCACAACTGAAAATAATGTTCTCAGGGGATTGATTTGTGAAGTTTTTCAAGCATCTGATTCACAACTCTGATGATCTTTTTCATACTTACTTCAGAGCTGGAGCACTTAAAAATGCCAGCGAGCAGATCAAAAGTCTTGAATTGAAGCTTGATTCCACTTTTGCTCGGAATCAGGCGGAGAAACAAGCGTGGGAAGAAGACCTTCGAGTTTTAGAAGAAACATGGCGACGTAATTGAGTGAAATAAAAAATTCGATGTTCTTCTTTGGTTCTTGGAGACGGAAATTCTCTTTCTAAAAAGTTATAATAATATACAGGAAGATGTGAAGCTTTAACCGCTCAAAATGAAGCATCTTCTGCAGAAGATCTAGAAAAGGAACTCGAAGATGCTAAGCTGAGGAATAAGCGACTGAAGGTAGTTCAGTTTTAGTTCTCCTGCTCTGGCTTTCTAAGAATAATTGGTGAGGCTCGCTGTTTAACTGACATACCTGCAGGAGGAGCATGAATCAGTACGTGAGCTTGCAGATAGACTCATTGAGGAGAAGGATCGAGAGATATCCAGACTCGTGGATGAAATTAAAAACCTTCGAAAATCTATGGAATCAAAACCAGTAGTACGTAGATCTTCTGCTTCCTTCGTTTTTTCACCTGAATATTGCATTCTTTATGTGGCACTAAGTGGAACAAATCTCCATTTCAGGTTCACCACTATGGGAACAACAACACAGGTAATATGAGATTCTTCTGTTTCCATTTTATTTTAGAGAGGAGCTCTCCATATGAGTCAATCTGTCATTAGCTAACCTGTTATTTTCTTGAAACGGTGTTTCAGAGTCAAAACAGGAGGATGTATCTAACTTGAGCACGTCTGCCGCAGAACACCAGATTCTGGTAGGAGTTTGTAATGTTAACCTTCTGCTTTTCTAAGCAAGGACTGACCTTTACTCCTAGAACATTAGTTCTCATTCAAAAGTAACGATTCAGAGCTAATCACTAACACATAATATTTAAAAATTTAAGATATTGGCAAGGCAACAAGCTCAGAGGGAAGAAGAATTGGCACAGACACAGCGGCATATTTTAGCTCTTCAGGTATACTAGAATTGGTCGCATCTATTCAAAACTGTTGCTACCCATGTATCACTTATTTAACGAACTGTTTATTTTAAATCAGGATGAAATCGAGGAGCTTGAGCGCGAGAACCGGCTTCACAGTCAACAGGTATGTGATTACACAAGAGTTTGGAGAGTCTTTTTTGTTTGCTGTCTTTGTTTCAAGCTTTGGGGGATGACAGGAAGCCATGCTAAAAACGGAGTTGAGGGAGATGGAAAGAAAACAGAAAAGAGAAGGTGTAGATATGACATACCTAAAGAATGTAATTTTAAAGCTGTTAGAAACAGGTAAAAAAAGAAAACTAAGTTGTGAAGACATAAAAAGTTGTTGATGTAGGGAAAAACATAACATGTGATGTTTGCCAGGTGAAGTGGAAGCTTTACTTCCGGTAGTGGGAATGTTGCTCCAGTTCAGTCCGGAGGAGGTTAAAATCTTAGGCTTTTGCTTAATCTTTAATGTTCTTGTTCACACTTTAAAAAAAAAAAAAAACTAACCATGTGTGACGGAAATGGCAGATCCAGAAGTGTCAGCAAGCGTACCATAGCTCAACGACAACAGCAACGGAAGCGAGTCAAGGTGGTGCGGCAAGTGAAGGTTCAGGTCTGTCCCTCTTCTCAAGATTCTCGTTTTCCTAGTTTGATTGGTGGGGCACTGGACAATTTGGACACTGGAGACGAGAGCTACATCACATTCTTTTTGGGCCAAGATTATAAGATTCACATATATTACTTGTCTTTTTTCTTTCTTTCTCAAGTCCTTAGTTTTGTGTAATGAACTAAAAAGCGAAGAAAACACATTGTCCAGATGTTATTTTTTTATAAAGAAAATGAATTGAGTTGGGCCATTAAAATCAATTTGCTGATAATCAGATAAATGTTAAAGGCAATAACGCAAATTAGCTTTGGACTTGAGTTTTTTTTTGGGGGTAAACAAGTTCAGTTATAAAAGGCGGGTTGGGCGGAATCAATTTGAACGGGTCACTGCTGCCTCAACCTTCGGGGGTGGGTGTATTCCTTTTTCCATATTTCTCTGTTACAGAAAAAGTTGGGTCAGATTGATCAATCTTCCTGTGTTGTGTTGGCGATGGAGGCTCCTCTTAAGCACAGATTACACTCTGGCTTGCGTTTATGGGAATTCCCTGATCAGTACGTTATCGAGCCGACTGATGGTTCGGCAGCTCCATGCTTGGACATTAGTCGTCTTGACGGCTCCATGAAGCTTATTGGTATGGCTTTTGCCTCTTTCTCTTTGCAATGATATCTTATGTCTGCTCCTCTTTCTCAGTCCTGCTACTTTCCTTGTTTTCAGATCAAGTCGCTGAATGCAACTCTTTGCGTGTCCCTAAGATCCGTTCTATTTTCGGTGTCGTTGGGATGCTGAAGCTCCTGGCAGGTTATTATTATAAGATTTGTCTTTGTGGGTTCTCTTCATCTTCATTCGATATGAAGCAAAAAGAAATTTTGGTTAATTTTCAGGATCATACTTGGTGGTGGTGACAGAGAGCGAATCTGTTGGCTCGTTTCTGGGACATGCTATTTTCAGAATTAATTCCCTCAAGGTTCTTCCTTGTGATCATTCACTTAAAAACTCGCCTGAAGAACAGGTGAGATCTACTCCGTCTTCCATCTTGTATTTTGTATATTTTATATGAGCAGCAAGCAACAATGAGAATCATTTGTACTCCATTCCGCAGAAAAAGGTGGAGACTGACTTCTCTAGGCTGCTAAGTGTCGCAGAGAGGACAAATGGTCTCTACTTCTCATATGAAATTAACTTGACTCTCAGGTTATTCTTCTTCTCTTCGTGCTATTCTGAGAGAACAGAAAAACAGTTCCCAGTTGCTGCTAATCATGTGTGTGCTTCTTCTTTTATTTTACGTTTTATTATATTTTGTTATTGTTGTTTCAGTGCACAGCGCTTGCATGATTTGGGGGATGAGTCTAAGTCGCTTCCTCTGTGGAGACAGGTGTCCCCCATGTAGAACACTAGTTCATACAATATTCTTTCCTGGTAGCTTGTAGATGGACAGAAAATTTAACTTTTTATTTCTTCATGGCAGGCTGAGCCTAGATTTCTTTGGAACAACTATATGTTAGAAGTGCTTATCGACAATAAGGTTTAGTGAACTATTCTTGGCTACCTTTTTTAAGTTCACTGCTCTGTTTGCAAAAATAATATCACCTTTTGTTGTCTTTCATTTTGTAGCTTGATCAGTTCTTGCTTCCAGTAATTCAAGGAAATATCCTTTATTCTATCAGTTCCTTTTCTTCCATCTCAGTCCTCTGCAGGATCATGAGTTTTCTTACTCGATCATGATTTTAGACATTTCCTTAACCTCTTAACACGTTTCCATAGTTTTCAAACAGCCATTGGAAGAGATATCGTTGACATTACTCTGATTGCTAGGAGGTGCACCAGAAGAAATGGTAAAATGCATTTCTCTCTAGCTTGTTTTCTTTTATCTGGTGCTCTATACATAGGTTGTGATTGTGTCTTGCTTTGCAAGGTACACGCATGTGGCGAAGAGGAGCTGACCCTGATGGTTATGTTGCTAATTTTGTGGAGAGTGAGCAAATTGTACACATGAACGGATACACATCATCATTTGTTCAGGTGATATTATGATATATTCCCTTACCCTCTACAAAGTCTTTGGTCATGTCATAATTTTAATTCTCCTATCGTTTTTTTACATTTTCCTCAGATTAGAGGATCCATGCCTTTTATGTGGGATCAGATTGTAGATCTGACCTACAAGCCCAAATTTGAGATTGTCCAGCCTGAAGAAGCTGTGAGTATAATCTCTAGTTTCACGCCCTATAAATTAGTATGTTTACCACTTTTTAAAGTAACATACATTGGTCGGGATAATTCCTATTGCAGGCGAGGATAGCTGAGCGTCACATTCTGGACCTCAGGAAAAAATATGGATCAGTTTTGGCTGTTGATCTTGTCAATAAGGTGAATATACATATGTCCTTTTGAGTGGGGCTTTGGATGCGATACTGCCTCCGTTTGCTGTTTGTTTACTTGAAATTCTTATTCCTCAATTGCTTAATCAGCATGGAGGTGAGGGGAGATTAAGCGAGAGGTTTGCAGGTGCTATGCAGCACATCAACGGTGATGATGTAAGGTATATATCCATTCCATTCCTCTGATAAAAAAACATATAGATGTTTCACTATTATTATATATTCTTGTCAAAACTCACTCGTTATATATGCACTTGGATCTTGTAGATACCTGCACTTTGATTTTCATCACATATGTGGGCATATTCACTTTGAGCGCTTAGCAATTCTGTATGAGCAGATGGAGGACTTCCTTGACAAAAACGGGTATTATTCCTTCCCACCCCCTCAGCAATAATTTAGTCTTGGGAGTTTTATGGAATTAACATAAACTAATGTTTGATCACACAGGTACTTTTTGTTGAACGAAAAGGGTGAGAAAATGAAGGAGCAGTCTGGTATCGTGCGCACTAACTGCATAGATTGCTTAGACCGTACTAATGTCACGCAGGCTAGTTTTAATAACAATATGACAGTCTCTTTTTCTCTTTGTTAGTTTATTATCTCTGTGCTTATCCCAAAGGTATACAATGCAGAGCATGATAGGCCGCAAGATGCTGGAACTGCAACTCAGAAGGATTGGTGTTTTTGGCGCCGAAGAAGCTATAAGCTCGCATCTAAATTTCGACGAGCGCTATAAAATATGTTAGTAGCTAATAATTCTCGTACAAGAGATCTGGTTTTTACTCTAGTGAATTAAATTAACTTACATGTTGGTGCTTGTGTTTGTCTTCAGTATGGGCTAATCACGGTGATGACATTAGCATTCAGTACTCCGGCACTCCTGCACTTAAAGGAGATTTTGTCAGGTAGGCCGCAAATTATTTATATAATATTTACCCAAGAGAAGAGTGTTGCCATCTAAATTTTTCGTAAGTTCACTAAACACGCGCAAACTGGTTTCATTTAATTCTAAGGTATGGTCGAAGGACTGTTCAAGGGGTCCTCAATGATGGCTGGAATGCCCTCGCACGCTACTACCTGAACAACTTTGCTGATGGAACTAAGCAGGTTAGTGGCTCTAAACCATGGATTGTACACTTGGTAACTCAAAACCTGTACTGACTGTTGATAGTCTTGGTTGGGTTTACAAAGGATGCGATTGATCTTGTGCAAGGACACTATATTGTTGCTGTGAACCGAGACATGGCTCCTGTGCCTCGAAAGGGAGGTCTTGAGGCTGTAGCCGTAAGCAAAATCATTAGCTTAATATCTAAGGATATTTAATTATATGTGTATATATATACACTCTGGTCTAATATCAAAATACCTCTGATTCCTCAGAACTTTCCAGTGGCATTGGCTGTGGTTCTGATCAGTTTATGGTTTGCAACAATGTCTGTGAAACGAGGTACGCCTGTTCTATCTGGATTTGGAGTAGGAATACTAATAGCCATTAAAAAAATGGGTGTCTTTTTGGTACAGCTGGGAGCGATTACAGGCACTTGTTTTTCTCATTGGTGTGGGCGGGCATCAGTGTGGCTGTGGCGGCATTCATGAGGGCCAACGGCCGGATCTTCTGCAACAGGCCTCGTCTGCACAAGCCCAGACCTTGAGATAAACCCCTTTGTTTCCTCCATGGACATTTGTTTTTTTGTTTTTCCAACGAAATACTTTATATTAATGATCAAAGTAATCATCAGCTGTAAAAGCATTATGAATTACATTGGGTAATAAATCATAATAATAAAAAACTTGCTGATTCGGTATTGCTTGTTTCGCAAGCTTGTCCGCACTTATTTTGGATGTTTTGAAACTTTCTACCCCATCTCCAAATATCTTTCAACCAGTTTTGTTGCTTCTTTGATTGTCGAGTAGAAACTTGCAGTTCACACTCCACCGCATTCCCTGGTTGTCGAGTGGAAACTTGTCATGCTCCTAGATATCGTCCTTTGTCATCATGTACTACCCATCCTGCTTAAGTCGGTGTTTGAAGATTGACAAAAGATCCATCATAATTACATTTCACATATCCTGTCATTGGTCGGATCCATTTGTTTTTGTTGCTCCTGTCATCATAAATTCTCTCGCCGTTTGATTCTCAGCAACAATATCAGTTTTTGAATGGATTTTGCCGCCGACTAATGTTTGAGTGAGATTATGTTGGATTATCCAAATAAAAACGGGCTGGAATATAATAAGGCCAATTTGATAGGGTATTAACGTTTATCCTCGTTTCAATCCAAAAACCCCAACGATGATGCCCTTGTCAGCTCTCTCAAATGATTTCAAGCTGGTGAGGAAGTAAAATAGTAATTATGCTAAGATGACGGATATGTATAAAAAAATACCATTAATTTTCTTCTAAACTCAACCCTTAGAGATAAACGAAAACAATATCTCAAGGTCTTTTTATTCCACAGATGAACATTTTGGGTTTTTACCTAGCAAAATTAGTCCACAGGATATATAATGTATACAATCATAGTGAAGGACAAAGTCATCATTGCCTAGTCCTCGACTCAGCTCTTAGAGCCTCTTCACGAGTAGTTGGAAACAGCTCCACGTACCTTGGCCCAATGGACATTTTGTCCTTAGCCATCGCCCTCCTTGCCTCCTCAGCTGTCTCAAACTCCACAAAGGCCTCGCCCGTGGCTTTACCATCAGGTCGACACACAACATGCACCCTTCCTTCAATAACCTTGTACCCGCTGAAAAACTCTATGATTTGAGGCTTGTTGGCAGAGTACGGGAGGCCTCGCATCTTCAAAACCTCAGTGTACTCGAGCTTCTCTTTCTTCTCGCTAAAACTCTTTGCTCTAGACGGTCCCGCGGGAGGTGGGCTAACATGGACCTCGTATGCTCCCTCCTCCTCAGCGGCAACGGCGTTGTAGTAATCCTGCTTATAGCAGCGGAAAACTTCGACGTATCTCCTACCCATATTCTGCCTGTCCCTCTGCAGTGCAATCTCCACTTGCATTGGACCGGCAAAGACGACAAAGGCCTCCCCGGAGGATTTGCCGTTTTTGCTGACCAGCAAGACATCGACAATGTCGAGGCCGGCAAAGAACTTGAAGATGTCCACGTCAGCGCAGTTGAAGGGAAGACCACGGAGGCGAACCACAGGGAATCCGCCATAAGGAGGAAAGCTGGCTGCTCCCGTGCCAACTGCCAAGTTGTAGGGATTTGATTGCATCATTCTTTGTCTCTTTGAGCCCACCCCGCTCCCAAACATTGCCCTTCAATTATCAAACCCCAAAAAAGATCCCCACACTCAACTCTTATCTCTACACAACATCCATAATAAGACCCCTAACTAATACTGTTCCATTCTTCCCTTATACCACTATCTATCTATCTTCAAAAACATGTACATTCATAAGATAAACACTTTTTGCCAAGAATCATTTCCACAGAAAAGCATAATCACCTATACATTCTCAACCGACCACAAGATTCCCAAAAAAAGGGGGAAAAATCGATTCATGCTAATCAGGCATCAGTTTTTCAAGCAGGAAAATGAATCGATTGGACCGAAAATGAGAAAACATAAGAATGCATACCCTCTAGATCCGTACATAGGCTGCTGCTCTGTGCCAAGGTCTCCCCTCAACCTCGATTGTTGGTTCGTCGTCAATACAAAGAATCCACTCAAGTCGTCGCCATGAAAGGGGAGGCGGGGGGGGAGAAATATCCCGGAAGACGAAAACTCTGGGCCCATTATAACGAAACAAGACACTTATTAGGCCCATGCTTATCGTAAGAGTTTAAAACCGTCTAATATATATATTTTTTTTTTTATTTTGTAAACAAACCGTCTAATATTGTTGTGTGCCTTGAAATACTCTCTTGCATCGTACCAAGTGATTAATAGTTTTGTTGCCAATTGTTTAACTACAAATCTCAGTGTGAGGCTCTGACAAACAAATTTGCCACTAAGCTCCTGTAAATTACACCGGTTGGAATTGGATACTCTGGCCCTGGATTAATGTTGATTTCTCTGATAATACTCATGTTACTTACGTTATTTGGCTTAACCAATTTCCTTTAGAGTTGGTTACTATATGAGACACATTGTGTCTTTGGATTACATAGAGGGACACATCTTGCTTTGTAGACACAATATCTTAGTCGAAGAAGAATAATGGACATTGTTGCCCCTGATTAAGAGAGACCGAACTTTCTGTCTGGTTATGGAACCGGTTTGCAAGCTGTAAGACCGGGTTGCTAGCTGTCTGTCTTATCCATTACCAAAAGCGGGGAAGAAATTCTCACCGTAGGATAAAAGAAAAAGCAAGTTTGATCCTACGGTTAGATTTGAAAGTAGGTTTTGCCAAGGACGTGGATAAAATGCTGGTGTGTTTGTCGTTGGGGAGCAAGAAAGAGCGACGTTCTTCTGGGGATTTGCAATACAGAGGAACGTAGGTTAATATTTTTTTTGTCTATGATTGTTGGTGAATGTTTTGTAAAATCGGATCGTGTATTCAATCGAATGTGTTCTTGGGCGTGGTGCAGGTGCTATGGAGGACCAGTGCATGGTGATGTGTGGCGACTGGGTTTGTGAGGATGGATGCAAGTGGGAATTTGTGGTCGACAAAAGGCAGATGGCACGGCTTGTACCGATTTCCGAGTCTATTTCACTGAACTTCAAGAGAGTGTTTTGCGGGAGTTTGGTAAGGAGGAGAAGCTTTGGGAACCTGTTCTTAGTTACTGGACGCCAACAAGCTTCGAGTTAGCGACGGGGATTCGAACGCCTCATGTGCAGCTTACAAGTGATGGAGCTATCAAGTACTTTGTTCAGCACATGAAGGTGAAGGGGGCTATGAATCTGTTTGTTAGGTTCGAGAGGAACATGACGTTTTCTGAGAAGGACAATGTTGACGACTCGGGGATGGGTTTTGTAACTCCGGTTGCATTTGGACCAAAGAGTTCTTCAAAGTTAGGCTCTGGGACTTCGAACGGAGGATATATATCGACGGGTGCTTCTAAATCTAACATTATTGACTTGCAAGATGTGGAGTTTCTGAGTGAAGTGGAGAGAGTTGAGGAGGTAATTAAAGGCGGTAGCGAGGGTGGAAAAGGAGAAGCTTTAAGCCAGAGTAGTGTTGGGGAGGAAGAAACTGTGGTGGAAGAAGTGGACGAGCTAGACGTGAGACCTCGAGGTTATGACGAAGATTTCTGGAGCCCACTACTGAAAACTGACTACAAAGGTTCGAATGCTGTTAATGTCATCTACAATGAGGAGGAGATTGTTGCTGGTTTGACAAAGAGTAGTGGTCCACGGCGTTACACTTGCACCACCAATGACGCGTTTGACCATGTTGTTGAAGTCGGCGGTAGTAGCAGTGGTGTAAACTTGCCAAAAGATGAGGACTTTGGCAAACAGAACCCATGGCTGCATGGCGTGGATGAGGGTGTTGGTGTGGACAGGCAGAGGAGGTCGTCCACAAGGAAGCTAGATCAAGTTGATGATGAAGAGTTTGATATCCCTCCTCTGTTTGATGATACTAGCTATGCCGCAGCAGAGATTCCGGACATGGATTTAGATGAGAGAGATGGGAGGATACATGTTGGGAAGGTTTTTGGCAACAAAGAAGATTGTCAGATATCGTTGGCGATATATGCAATCAAAAACCAATTCCATTTCAAACAAACGAGAACAAAGGTTGATTCTTTTGTTGTGGAATGTCCAGATGAACACTGTGACTGGAGAGTTACAGCTCATGAGATCAGGGGGTGTGGTTATTATGAGATAAGGAAAGCTCAACTTGATCATAGTTGTCCCATCGAGTCAAGGCAGGGGTATAAGAGCAAAGCTACTTCGCGGGTTATTGCGGCAGTTTACAAAGCTAAGTTTGGGGAACCTGGTAAAGGACCAGTGCCTGCGGAATTACAGAGGCTAGTGCTGGAGGATCTTCGAGTGACTGCATCGTACATGAAGTGCTATAGGGCGAAAGAGAAAGCTATCATGGACATTCGTGGATCAGAAGAAGACTCCAACTTGAAGCTGCCAGAGTATTTGCACATGTTAAAACTTGCAAATCCTGGCACGGTTGCTGATCTGGAGACTGAGGTGGATGAGGATGGAGATGAGCGATTTCTTTATCTGTTCCTTGCGTTCGGGGCGTCCATAGATGGGTTTAAAAAGCTGCGTCGTGTGCTGGTGATAGATGGTACACACTTAGGAGGGAAGTACAAGGGGGTGCTGTTGACTGCAAGTGGACAAGATGCAAACTTTCAGATCTTTCCTCTTGCTTACGCTATTGTGGACAGTGAAGATACGGAAGCGTGGACATGGTTTCTACAAAAGGTTGAGCGTATATTGGCTGATTCCCCAAGTCTTGCCATTATATCTGATCGTGCAACATCAATTTCTAATGCTGTGAAACGTGTCTATCCATCTGCTCAACATGGGGCGTGCATTGTCCACTTAGCAAGGAACGTTAACTCCCGCTACTCGAGCAAGAACTTGGCGAAGATGGTGACTGCTGCTGCAACTGCATACAGACAACGGGACTACAGGGAGCTGTACGCTAAGGTCAGAGCAACTAACAGTGCATGCGGACTTTATTTGGGGAATATCGGTGTGGCTCATTGGTCGCGGTCGAACTTTGCGGGTGAGCGCTATAATATCATGACTAGCAATATAGCTGAGCAGCTTAACAACGCTTTGAGGGAAGGGAGGACGTCACCAATAATGGAGTTGGTGATATTCATTCAAAGGATGATGACAAGGTGGTTCTGTGCAAGGAGAAAGAAAGCAGAGAAGCATAGGGGGGTTGTTAGCGTGGAAGTTGATAAAGAGATGACCTCTAATATGGCAACAATGAAGGGTAGTAAAGTGAACTCTGTCTCGAATTGGACTCGTGAAATTGTGGGAAAATTTGGAGGAAAGGAGCGTGTGATGCTTGCTGAGAAGCAATGTAGCTGCAAGTATTTTGATAAAATAAAAATACCTTGTGGCCATGCTATGATAGCTGCTGACAGTTTGGGAGTGACTTATGAAACATTGGTGGGTCACTGGTACAAGACTTCGAGTTGGAGGGAGACATATGGTGGGATAATTAATCCAGAGGGAGATCCTAGGGATGTTGATGTTCCGGAACACATTAAGAATATGGTGTTAATGCCGCCCTTGACGACGAGGCCAGCTGGGCGTCGTAGGAAGAACATGATTCCTTCAACTGGTGAATTTCCGGTAAGTACATGCATAGTTCTTTAGATCATTGAATGTGTGGGATTGTAGAATCTTGTAGTACTTGAATTTTTTTGATTTGTGTTTCAGGTTGCGAAGAAGACAAAGCTGGTTCCAAATAAGTGTGGGAGGTGTCGCTGTGAAGGGCACAACATGACCCGTTGCACAAACCCAATATAGAGATTGAGGCAGTGGGAGGGAGTTTTTGTTCGAAGTCATTACTTGGCTAGCACATTATCGTATGAATAAGTTTTTGAATAAGAAACGAACTTGATCATGTAATGTTATGAGTCGTTTTGTGACATTTGAGTTGGAGAAGTATTATGGTTTGAGTTGTTTAGTGGTAAAGACTATAACTTTGCTATTGTATTTGAGAGGATAATTGTATTTGCATTGATTAAGGTTTATTTGGTATTCCTGGTGTGGTTATGTAGCTCTTTTGCAAGCTGATTTACTATAAGAGTAATTGTGAATCTGTACATGCACTCGTATGTCTTAAGTATTAGATGTGGATAATGGATAATACTTGTGTTCGATATATATAGTGTACATGCACGGAGGTGTGAACGTAATTGCAAGCTGATTAGCTTAAGGTGTGATTAAGTAGTAGATGTGGACAATGGCTAGGACAATGCTCGATGTATAACGTGTACATGAATGGAGATGTGGACGTAATGTGTGATTAAGTAGTAGATGTGGACAATGGCTAGGACTTGTGTTCGATGTATAACGTGTACATGAATGGAGGTGTGGACGTGAAATCGTTTGGTAATTGTACAAAGATGTAGGCTAAGGCAAAATGGAAAGGAGAGCAGTTGTAGGAAAGTCATAAACATAATATGGAGATAATATGTTACATAACGATTGTCTAGAAGCAAAACACCAAGAAACAGAAGAAGTTGCATAGACCAAGACACATAAGTTGCATAAACCATAAGTTTAGTTTCAGACAACACTAATAGAGACATGACGAAATGGAATTTTGATCAAGGAGAAGTAGGAACGTGGTAAGAAGGTAGGACGATGGTTTTGTAGACATCCATGGCGTACTGTTTGCGTAGATCATCAACGGTCCCGTCAGTAATTCCTGACATGTGGGGAAGAGGATCACCGTGAGAGTGTAGCTCCATAAACTTGATGCTGACTGGACCACAATCACCCGACCGCTCATTTATGTAGCTTCCGGTGATCCTTTCCCAATGAAAAGGCTTCAGTCCACGGAACTGAGTCTGCTGTGGTTTAGTAACCTTCTTGACGAGGTAGGGCAGTGAAGTGAGGATGGGGTCCATGAGCTTCTGAACTTTGTTATCTCCATACAACATTGGGAGTGGGTATAGGATCTCAACATATCCCATATCGAGATTTATAGCTAGTCCCACCCAGTGACGATCCTCCCAGATCATAGGAGTGTATATCGTAAACACATCTTCCATCCATTTCTTCCCTGGCTGAAGCACCAACTCAGTCAGACGGGTGTCCCATTTGAATCGGTCTTTCCTTGCCAATTTCTTGAACCCCTTGAAGACCTCCTGAATCCCGGATGCTAGATACGGTGTTGTGAAAGCAAGCTTCTTTCGATCAAGCAGCTCTATGTGCCTTCCAGCAAGCATGTAAATCAAAATTTCCATATGCTGGACCATAACATCACATGTTATTCAACAGAATATGAGAAAGGGCCAAAGTAATCATAAAGAGAAACAGAAAAAGCAAAGGAGCTTAAAAGGGGACTCGAACTTACAAATGTGGTGACCCATTTCTGCGGCTGAGCTATTTCCAGTATGAATATGTTGGAGAAGTCAAATTGGGACGGAGTAATGTGGAATCTGTGATAGTGTTAGAACATGAATTAAGAGTTGTTGAAAGAATGAAAATGTTAAAAAAATCAAAAATGTTGCATGCGATGAAGGTTTGGATCAAGGTACGTACGCTTGCGTATTTGCTGTGAGAGTCGCGTGGAAGAGGTCCCACTGTTGCTGCGGAAGCGGAGCGATGAGGGCTAGTGCTGGAATTGAAGGGCATTTGAAGAGTTCTTCTGCAAGCTTGCATTCTTCATCTGATGGCTGATGTCTTGGGGTTGGCTTTACAGGGCTGGAGTCGCTAAGTTAAACAACTTCCTCGTCAGATAGTTTTTCCTGCACTCAAGAAATGAAGGCAGTTAGGGGAGTGGTGGGAAGAAAAGTAAGGAAAAAAAACAGTACCTGACTCTTTTCCACGTTTAAGGTTGGGAGGGAGGTTCGTTTTGATGTAGCGGTAGCAACGAATGCATTGACAGATGAGGCATGTTCAGAAAATCCGCTACTCTTAGTTGGAGACGTATCGGGTGTGATGGGGTTTAGTGGGGGTTTAGGAGTAGCTCGGTGGGTTGATGTGTCGTATCTAGGATTATTCAGTGACGGGGGTCAGGACTGATGGGCTCGAAGATTTCAAAACCTTGTAATCGAAGTTGGTGGTAATGAGGGCTGGTAGGATGGTCACTAGTATCGTAGATGGGTGTAGTGTGTTCGGCTTGGTTATGGACGGGGGTGGTGTGGACGGGGGTTGTGTGGATGGGGGAGGTGTGGATGGGAGAGGTGTGGACGGGGGAGGTGTGGACGGGGTAGGTGTGGACGGGGGAGGTGTGGACGGGGGAGTTGTGGACGGGGGAGTTGTGGACGGGGGAGGTGTGGACGAGGGAGGTGTGGACGGGGGAGGTGTGGACGGGGGAGTTGTGGACGGGGGATTTGTGGACGGGGGAGTTGTGGATTATATGGTTTGGTTCAATGGGGGTGTGTTCGGGTAAGGTGTAAAAGGTGGTGGTGTGTACGGGTGTGGTTTGTTCAGGTTATGTAGGGAGATGTGTTGTGTGGAACGGAGTTGACTCGCCGGAAGGTTGGCCGTAGAGCTGAGCTGCATATTGGCTGACAACAGGGGAGGTGCATTCCGGATGATCTTCCTCCATAGGTGCCGGGGACTGCAACGACGTTGACAGACATACATAAAAAGTCAATAAATTGCAACAGAAACGCGAGAAGATTTTAGGGAAAAGGAAAAATGGTACCGTCTCGTTAGGTACATCATCGGTTGAATGCTCTGTGGGGTCAGTCTGACATCCTCTGTGTGAGAGTTGGGGTTTGTGTGGAGAACCAATGAGAGAGTGGAAAGCAGAACGCTTGCTGTGGGTTCGAGACTTCTTGCGTTTGTTGAGTTGGCGCATCAATCTAAACTCTTTCCTGAGTTTGGAAACTTCGCTAGAAACTTTAGAAAGCATTTCCATCATCTGATCGTTTGAGTTGCTGGTTGAACCAGTTCTGAGAAAGTAGTTGCTGATCCTCCTCTGCTTTCGGCACGGTGGTGGTTTGTTTAGGGGCTTTCTAGGTCTCAAAGCATTTTTTGAAACTTGTCTCCTCGTTTCTGGTTCCTCCAAGGGAGGTTTATGGATGAGTATGGGCGTGGAAGTGTCTCCACCTGGCCAGAGATGCTTCTTGAATGGGTGGTGGTTCGCTATGAGGTTCTCCATGTACGTTAGGCGTTTATCAGCAACAACGTCGTGCAAAACTCCCCATCCTGGTTGCGGTTGGCTTTGTATTGGTATCAATGATGTAACAGCAAGCTGTAATGACCGCAAAAATGACAAGTTGTTAACATAGACTCGTAATGAAAACAATAGAAATGCTCAAAATTAATTGAAGTAGTAAAACGAGGGAGATGAGGTGCTTACATTCTCAACAGCTTCCACGCGTAGTATGTCAAGGTAGCTAATCTTCGGGTAAACAGGAAGATGAGGTTCTTCGAGTTGGATGATTGATAGCGAGTCTAAGGGGGCTGGGATTATGGACTGCAGCTCCGGGACGGCTTGAAATGCAAGGAGTTGTAATGATAGGGGGAATCCCTTCAGCCTGAAAGTTTCCTGCTTCAAAAGATCAACAAGCTTTGCAATAGGGTCCTCGCATTTCAGAGGGATGAACTTGGGAGGTTTCATGCAGGTAATAGTCTTGAGGAAAGACTCTCTGCCCCAAGGGTGTAGGCAGAAAGCGTCGACGTCCTGGACCATCTTGACGTACTTCAGAGTAGGCCGTGGAGTTTGTTCATGAGCGATTAGAACCCCATCAACAATTATTATTAGAGCTAGGCGCAGCTTCTTTTTTCCTGGCATCGTTGTTTCAGTCTCGAGCTTGTGGCGTAGATCAGCAATGGTGGTGAATCTCTTTTTACCGATCAGCTTGATCCAGTCAGGATCTTTGTGAGCTTTACTCTGGTCTTCCAGTTCAGTGTTGTAGTCTGCAGCAAAATCACCACAAGGCAGACCTGTGATTGTGCCGAACTCTTGGAGTCCGAAACGGATGGGATCGCTTCCAAAGACTGACCAGAGTGTGTGTTTATCCTCGACAATTAGCTGTCTTGTAAGAAAAGCGTGTATTATTTTACACGAGGCAGGACACTGACGTGCTGGGAGCTCAAATAACTTCCCGAAACAAGAGTCTTTGATGTACTGGAGCTCTTTGGTGTTCCGGAGAGCATGCTGTATAAAAGCTAGAAGGTCTGGCTTGGAGTAGATGTTGATACGTCCGCTTGGGGCCCTGTCTGTGGCGAACAGCCTCGGAGGGAGAAGGTGGTCTGGCTTGTTGTTTCCTACAAGAACGTGTAAATGTTAGGACCGTAAATGGAAACAACTCGGACACACGACCAGTAAAAGAAAAAACTAAGAAACTCTAGACTTTCCTTTAATTATTGATCCCTAAAGAAGAAATTTGAAATTGTTATGTTAAAAGCAGGAAACTTTCACACGATTTCATACGATTTCATAGAGTTATACAGTTATAAGAGAAGTGAAAATCGATAACTAACAGATCTACCAACAAGTACATGGGTGAAGAAATAAACCTTGCATGTCGGAACAATCAAGACAGCAGATCGAGAAAGCGACGAAGATGATAGATGAGTAGGGAACTTAATCTACGCCGCTGAATATGACAAGACAGCAGATCGAGCCAGAAGATTGACGGGTTAGGAAGATTGTAAAGGGTGCGATACGAAATGAGACATACGATTGAGGGGTGAGGAAGATGATTGAGAGGTGAGGAAACTAGGGTTCTTAATCTCCGCCGCGGAAACTAGGGTTCTTAATCTCTGTCGCACAAAGTATGAGAGAGAGAGAGAGAGGGTGTGAACCGTAAGATAAAAGTGTGTCTTTAGATTTATGTACTAGATATAGTTTGGCGTTGGTACACTTGGGTTTAAATTAAACTCGATTCGGTTTGGTTTTCAATGTGTCCGGTTTGGTTTTATTTGTTCTAGGGGCATCGTCTTTGGCTAGCCAAGAAGGTTGCCTCAAGTTCAATGTGTCTTAATGTGATATATGAAACTGGAAAAGTGTCCTTTTAAAAAAATCTTTCCTTTACTGGACTCATTAGTTATGAGTTGTGTTGGATGGAAGAAATATAGGGGGCTTTAGTATCCATTTACTACATGACTTACCTTTGGTCCAGTTCGGATAGTTTCGAGTTAGATTCCGTTCGGATAGTAAAACGAATTGAAAAATACTCAGAAAAAAAAATTGGCTTTCATTTGGTTCCGATTTCCGTTTGTTTATTTTGGATAGTTCGGGTAATTCGGGTAAAATATCGGGTATTTTGGATAAAATATTGAATAATTAGTATGACTAACATGAAAATCTCGGATATTTCGGATTACTTTAGATATATCGGATAAAACTATTCAGATATTTTCGGATACTTTCGGGTCATTCGGATATTTTATAATAATTTAGTTTTCTTATATTTTTGGATATTTTTAATAGATTTAAAATTTAAAATTTAATTATGTTATATGTATATATAATTAATATATTAATATATTTGGGTACCCGTTAGTTGGTTCAATTATTTCGGATATAAAAATAAGGATTTTGGTAGGTTCCAGTTGTTTTTTTGCCAAGGCCTACTTATTTCTCTGCTTTTATTTGGCAACCCAATCACTCAAAAGTATTAACAAATCAATCAATACAACCAACTCCATCAGATTCAGGAGAGGATGGAGAGGAATATAGTTGACCACATGGTGAGGGCTAAGGATGCAACCAGGTAGGTCCACAAAAAGATGACCGAACACTCATCTTGAGCTACGTCAAACAGCTGTGCCATTGTACCTGCAATCCACAACACAAAATGATTGGTTGATATTAATCACCCCCTCTATTTATATTAGCTAGATTAGCAATGAATGTCGAGAAAATTACTGATATTCATAGCAGGCGGCAGTGTGAACTGAAGCATGAGAACGTATCGGAAGAGAGGGTCAGGAGGAAGATAGCCTAAACTCCATGCTAACTGAACAACCCCTACCCCAACCACTGGAAGGATGATATACCTCACACAGATCACTCCTACAATCACTGATGTTTTCACAGCTGAGGAACGCAGACCCTGAATCAGGTTGCCTCCCAGTATGAGTGTGATGCAAGGTATTGTGCCGTCCCTGCCAAAATCAACTTATACATTAGTCCTAATTAAAGTCGTGATGCATGTTTCCATACCCTAAAAGCTCGCAAGCAAGTTCGTACCCCAGTAGTTTCACTGAATCTTGGATAACTCGCAACGGGGCATTCTCCCCTATTATAAGATTCCTCAGCCAATTGGTTGCTCCGAAGATGAAACCAAGAATCTGAATGTAACAGAGAACAAAACAGATGAAATCATGCATCCTTTTTTTAGTATTGATTGGAGAAATGAAATCATATGTATATTCTTTATTTATTTATTTTTACTTACGGCACCAACAGTGGGTGGCGCAAAGAGTTCCTCAAGAATCTGATGGAGCAAGTCCTTGATGTATGTCTGCGTAGACACCTTTTCTTTCACTTGGATTTCAAGGTCTTGATTTTGTTGCGGCTTCGGGAGAAGAAGACTGCGGGGATCAGAGTCCATGTCCTTGTTGGCAGACTTGACCAAGCCAAGAGCTCTGAACTGTGTAGCAGAGCTTCTCACCAGTTGGTAACTGTATGTCCAAATATAGAAACCCCCGAGCTGCATCCCCCAAATATAAAAAAAAGAAAGTCACGTTTATTATAATTACAAAACTCTGAGAGCAGAGAAGATGATAAAATGTTTGTAAATTTGACTTTACGGCCATAGAGAAAGATGCGTAGGATAGTCCAATGGATCTGCAGACACTTCGATTCCCAAAAGGACTGCCTTCCTCATCACAAATGGCAGGGACCAAAATAATCATAAGGTTTCCCATATTGCCTATATAATAATACCATTCATTCATTCATTCGTGTTAGATTTCATATGAATCTCCTTTTTGTTATAGATGATTTTGAGGAACCAATGTTAATTACCTGAGGCACATGTAGCGATTATGAGACCATGAAGTTGAGGTTTGGGATTCAGCAGTTTCACAACCAGCCATCCAAGAATGCCTCCTACTAGAAAGGTGATTCCAACATTTATGGGCATGAACCACCTGATCAAGTTGATTTGTTTGTAATCAAAACCAAAGCCATGCATTATTATAGGTCAGGGTATCGTACGTACCATGAAATAATATCCTGCAATGTGACAGTCTGAGCAAGATTGGCAAACATGATGCAGGGAGTGAAGACCACGAAGACGAGCTGCAAAGGATATATAAAAAATATATGTTAATTAGTTATTACTACATGAATGGTCACAAAAAGAGCAGAGATATTGGAGCCTGGAGGTGGGTTGTACCTTGTTCACGGATCTTCGGGTGTCAGCGGAGAGAAGAGAGCAGTAATCAGTTGCCAAGAAAGCACCAAGGACGCTGATTAGGAGAACTTGAACGATTGGCATTGAAGCCACCTCTAATAACTCTAAGAAACCCATCCCTAAATATTATTATTTTTTATTTCTTGCAGAAGAAGGAAAAACAGACAATGTAAGATATATATTTCTGTCTGTCTATGTAGGATGGTGGATAGGTATATATATTAAACAGAGGAGTGCGGTTAACATGAAGAAGAAGATGAGTCCAACTTTTCAGTAGGAGGAGAAGGCGTACAAAAAAAAAGGATTACAAGAACAAGTTGGCTTCTGGGTAATGTTGCCTTCAAATGGTGTACATCAACACGTGAAAAATTGAGGATATAAAGGGACGAGAGGCTTTTGGGATCCTCTCAGGTTAATGTTGACAGAATCAATGAAAGATGCGTCAGGGTCTAGTTGCTGCTCCCCGTATATATATAAACAAATTTCATTGTCTTTCTTTCCCAGTGTGTCAAGTTTGACCTATTAATCATATTAAGATTTGTTTATAATTATCCTAACATAAAATATATGAAACATCATCCTTCCGATCTGCGATGCCAATTAAGTCCACGGTAGGGTCCAGCTACTAGCGATGATCAAACGTTAGATGTGATAAAATGAAGAATGAACGATGTATATATCTTCCTATTATTGTCTTTTGGTTTTAAAAAAAAATTAACATGTATGAAATGGACGCAGAGCTGATACTTCTATGATTCATTTCCTTGTTACTCAGTGCTCAACCTTTGGAGAGCAGTTACATTTTCAAGATTTTGCAACCCTGAAAAGGCTCGAGCATCTATGTTACCTTGTTCAGCTCCTTTAGACAAGACCCATCCCAGACATATATCTAGCTTCTTCTGCCACTACCCCGATGGGCTCATCTGTATCTAGCTTCCCTTTTAAGCAATTCTCCTTTGTGACTGACGCTTGTTCCTCCTAATGATAATGGATTAATATTCAAAAAATGAATGCGGATCAAATCCCATCCAGATCTTTCTTTTCTACCAGACTTGTGCACTAATGTGATTGCCTTGCCAGTGTTACCAAAACTAGGAAGGCTAATATTATTATCTAGAGTTCCAAAGACTACATTACACATCAAGAAAAAAAGTAATGACATACATAACATGACGAGCTATTATAATAGCTAACTGGGTTCACAATAGAGCGTGCAACTGCGTAAGCATGAAACGAATAAAAAAGGTGGTGGTTTTATAAAGAAAGAAAGGATTAAACTGTGGGTTCGTGCTGATCTTCAGAAGTACTACGGGGCCTCACTCAGATTCTTCCTCGTTATCACTGTCGTCGCCTCCTCCTCCAAACATGGAAGCCATTTTCATCGCAAGATTAGCAGCTATCTCCCTCCTCTGGAAATCAGGCATCAACCGCAAGTTGTCACGGATGTTGCCTATTTCTGACATCAACTGTTCCACGTCTTCCAACTCATAAACCTTGTTGTCTTCCGTGCCCCGCAAAGGTTTCTCATCTGTTGTTGTTACTACAGTCTCACCCTGCGTCCCTGAAGACCCCAGCTCTACTACATCATCCACAACTTTCTTTGGATTCGCTTCTACCTCCCGTGAGGTGGATCCGCCAGCATCTGCGGAAACCCATCTCTCATCGATGTTCTCCCATGGATCGGCTGAGCCTGAGGATAGCACCTCGTACTCCAGTTCATATTCAGATTCTTCTTCTGACAACTCTGACAAGGAGGAGGGGGAATGCAAGATTAAGTCCAAGCGGGAACGAACGAACCCTCATACATAATAATAATAATATATGGGAGAAGAAAACGGAATATAACCTTCACCATGAGGAGGTAACACCGGTTCATTAATCTTATCACCCGATTTGAGAATCATTCCAGGCCACATATGTGCCGAAAGAGCACCAAACAAACGGTCAACCCCTTGAGAATCCCCATCCACTGATAAACCTATAAAGCAAGAGTCCATTTAATTCTCTGGATCATATCAATACGAAGAAGGAAGGAAGGATTGTGTGTAACTTATTACACTTGTCAAAATCAGGATTAGATGCACAAGCCTCAATGAATTCGATGTTGTTGTCGCGGCACCAGTCAAGACATGTTCCCCTGATGTCCAGTGATGATGTATCGTCGCTACCCAACAAGCTACTTCCTTCGCTTTGAGAGATCCCAAACTCATCATCAATGTCTGAATAGGCTTTGGAAAGGCGTCTTCTGTATTCAGCATGAGCTGGGTGATGAGGGACAAGATCTACTTTGTTCCCAATGCACAACAATATATCGAAACTGCTGATGTCTGCATGAGAAGCCCAGTCTTGGAGAGCAACAAGAGTTGACAGCTGCAACAACAAAAAAGGTACAATGTAAGGTGAGAAGAAGGAGGAGGAGTTAGTCGGTCACAGACTCACAGGCGTATGTATGAATCTCAAACCTCATTCAAGTCGAAGACCATAACTAACGCCACAAGTGGATGTGACTGAGGGAGAGAGTGGTCATCGCAAATATGTGATATCCACACAGATACATCCGCAGAGTAATACTTTGTGTTAATCGTCCAGCTGCGCCCACACAAAAGTTCAGTAAGAAATTTTGGATTTGGGTAATTAATTACACATTCTTTTCTTACTCATGAACTTCTGTTTGAGATGATGAATCCTCAAAATCGACAGAGATCAATCCTGTGAATAAAAAAAAAAATCCCCCAAAAATGATACAGAGACCCTAAACTACTAGATCAAAAAAAAGTTATCGTATCTAAAAAGAAAGAAGCACGTACGAGAGAGAATGGTGCGCTTGCCGACACCGGAGGAACCGACGACCAAAACTCCCGGTCTCCTGCCTTCTTCCATCGATGTCTCCTCCTCCATCTGATCGCAGTTTCTGACTCGAGCTTGAGGTGAAAATCACAAGGCAAGCCCCAATCAGGCCCAGAGATAATTATAATACCCAACAAAAAGGCCCAATAAAATGAAAACATATTAGGACCAATAAGCTATAAATTTTTCGAAAAAGTTTGATAAGCGGTAGATGACCTCTCTCTCTCTCTCTCGAGCCTCCCTCAGGTCATATCGATGTCTGTCCCTGGTTTTGGTGGAAGAGAAATCGAGTGTTAGAATTTTAGACACTGAACAGACCAAAGCAGCTGAATGCTCTATCATTTTCTTCACTCCCTATTGCGCAATGAGTTTCGTCATGACTCGATCAATCTTCTCTAGATCTCTCGGTTGTTCCGAGGAACCTAGAGTGAAACTTGTTATCCTCAAGGTAATCATTATCCTAATGGACAGTGGAATAACTGTAGAGGAAGAGCCTTTTGTGCTGGTGGTGGTGATGTTTCAGCTGTTGTCTTGTTCGTGGTATGTATTGTCAGATGAATACATGGTCAACTATGTTATGGCAACCTAATAGCAAAGCTCAGGTCTCTCACCCTACTGTCCGTCCTTTTTCAATGAATTAACTCAAAAATTGTAGTGTTCGTTTTCCATTAGGTTTCAAATTTTGAATGGTTTCAAATTACTCCGTCCATGGTCGATTTCGTATTGCTATTGAGAACAAGGTATTCGATGTCCATGTAGATGACTCTCAAGTATGCTCATATCATTTCAAGGTTTTTGCCTTTTGGCATGCCCGAGACATGGGGCTCTTTCCGGATGTAGGAGGCAATATCTCTCTCACGCTTCCTATCGTCTTGTTCAGGAGAGTTTCTTTGGCCTCACAGGAGCTAGGTTGGATGGCGCTGAGATGCTGGCTTGTGGTCTTGCAACTCAATATGTGTTTTCAACGGTATGAAATTTCTTTGCTTCAATATTTTTGGTATTTCCCAACGCCGCCGCCCGCCGTAATAGCCACTTGACATGCTAAAAACGAGAATGCCATTCTTTTTTTTCTTTTTGGATTTGTGGGTGGGGGTGGGGTTTGTTGAACTGGCACAATGGACATAGGAATACTCTGTAAGAAGTAGTGTCTCTGTTTGTCATGTTCTTGCCAAGGACTGTTTGATAATTCATGTCGTGTCCTTCACTGTAGTCATGTCTTTGTAACAGTCTTGTTCGGTATGCTTATTTTCTCTAGTGTGATTGTTTTTGTCGGCTGTTATAACTTAAAAGTTATAAAATTTGCTCCCTTTTCTGAACCTGAAACAGCAGAGTGCTTACCATAGGCAAGTGTATATCTTTAGTTCTTTCTATTGTACCGGAGTTTGTTGAATATATTATTATTTTGTCATTGCCAAAATCTCACGCATTCTATGTCATTTGCTCTGTTACTGATCATGATTACATAACATGTTTTGAAAATTCCAGACCTTGTATCGGTGTTAGCTTTTTCATTTGCTCTCTTTAGCGAATCAAATTCTCATTAGAACTTGAAAGGGAGATTTGTGCGATTCAAAAAGAGCAGAGGACATCTGTTTCTTATCTTTCTTTCCGTTTGTTTCTTTACGCAGGGTAGATGTTACTGATAGGTGCTTTTAGGGGGAGAACAGTAGAAGAATATTATAGCTGCATTTGTGAGTTTTCCAACGATATAGCTGACTTGCGATGCTAAGTTGACTAATATACCTTTGACGATGCACCCTACCTACCATCGCATGTCTCTATTAGATCGGTTAGTTCCGTAATGCATCACACTATTCACATACAATGATGGAAAGAGCTGACTGTGTGTATATATTTGCACACAGAGAGGGCACTGACGGAGCCGGTGATTGGATCTCAGCCACCATTCAAGCATTGAAAAATGCTTCACCAGCCAGCCTTAAAATCTCGGTTAGTTCCGTAATGCATCACACTATTCACATACTATGAGCTAACTGTGTGGGGGCAGTGCCTTAGCCGTGAGTATAGAATGGTGTGTCATGTGATAAAAGGGATAAATAAGCAAAAAGCTTTTGTGGAGGCTTTCTTTGCATCCCCTTGAGACTGTCCTTGTTGTAGAGACATAAGCCATATTGATAGACAAAGATAAGAACCCAAAGTTTAACACAAAACCTCTCTCATTACAGTGGCAGCCATGGGGACTGGAGGAGATGAAGGATAGCATGGTAGAAAGAGGAAGATCTAAAGCTTCCACCAAGGGAAAACTTGCTTGCTTCAGCAATGGCGGCAAAGCTGTGAAGTGGAGAAGGTGATGGAGCACTATGTTGTGAAAAGGGAAAATAAATGTAACAACAACAACGATGCTTGTGTTGAATTGGCCTTTGCATACATACATGTAAATAATAATGCAAAACAGTCGAAAGAAAATAAATCATTATTGTAATGAGAGATGATTGACAACAAAGCAGAGAGATGTGAAGAAGATTTGTAATATGGTGTTGGAGGCACAACCATATGGCTGGCTAAATGGACGTGGAGGCACGTCTCTTAAATCATTTATTTGGTATTCAAACCCCACAACACAAAACACAAAGGACGCCGAGTGATTCCACATTGATCTTGTTTTTAAAACTAAACAAAAAAATTAGCAAAAAATATCACAAGAAATCAGCTGAATCGTGAATGGGAGGAAAGGGGAATTAAAAAGTCTCCCTCTCTCTCTGCCTGCCCACATTTCTGGGAAAATTGTGCTCCAGATCTCTCTAATGGAGGGAAGTAATTCGTCATTCAGCTCCGGCAATGGCAACGAACCCGACGTTTCGTCCTCTTGCTTTTATGTTCCCAATCCCTCTGGCACCGACTTCGATGATGCCGAATCGCCTGCTCTTCCTCCTCCTCTGTAAGTCTTTTGCTCTCTCTCTCTCTCTCTGAACTGAATTTTAGCAGCAGCATTCATTAATTCTTCTATTTGTCTGACTGATACAGCTCCCCAGCTCCTCAGTCAATTCCTGCCGACCTAGCTGCAGCCATCCCCCTCATCGATCGCTTCCAGGTTGAACCGTTTCTGCGGCTTATGCAGAAGCAAATCCAGTCTGGCGGCAAGCGTGGCTTCTTCTACTCCAAAAAGTCGTCGTCGTCATCGGGCTCTCATCTCCAAAAAGAGCGCTTCACTTTCGAGGACATGCTTTGCTTCCAGAAGGTCCTTTTCCTTTTCCTCTCCCTCCTCCACTAACTAACTAACAATATTTGACTTTGCGCTCTCTCTCTCTCTCTCTCTCTTTCAGGATCCCATCCCCACTTCCTTACTCAAGATCAACAGCGATCTCGTCAGCCGTGCTACCAAGCTGTTTCATCTCATCTTAAAGTACATGGGCGTTGATTCGTCTACTCCACCCAGTTTAGACGAACGCATTGACCTTGCTGGAAAGCTTTTCAAGAAAACTCTGAAGCGCGTTGAACTCAGGGACGAGCTTTTCGCCCAAATCTCCAAACAGACTAGACATAATCCTGACAGGTGCCCCTTCCTTCCCTCCTTCTCACGCAGTTACCAGTTAGTTAGTTTTATATATGACACTTGCATCTCCGTTTGGCAGGCAATACTTGATAAGAGCGTGGGAACTCATGTACTTATGCGCATCCTCAATGCCTCCTAGCAAAGATATCGGCGGATATCTATCTGAGTATATCCACAATGTCTCGCACGATGTAACAACTGCTGAACCAGAGGCCCAGGTTCTTTCTCTTAATACTTTGAAGGCCTTGAAGCGCTCTATTAAAGCTGGTCCTAGGCATACCACCCCTGGCCGTGAGGAAATTGAAGCTCTTTTGACCGGTAGAAAGCTTACTACCATTGTCTTCTTTCTTGACGAAACTTTTGAAGAAATTTCCTTTGACATGGCTACAACAGTCTCTGATGCTGTTGAGGTATCCTTTTTATTTTTTTCTATCTTTGTTTCCCTTTACTTTTGGTTAAACTTCTCTCACTGCATTCACAGGAGCTAGCTGGGACAATTAAGCTATCAGCCTTTTCTAGCTTCAGTTTGTTTGAATGTCGTAAAGCGGTTTCAAGTTCCAAATCATCTGATTCCGGAAATGTTGGTATGCTTTCTTGATCATTTTCTTAATGCTTGAGTCCTTACTATTACTACGTTATCGATTTGTTTCTCTATCTGTCATTTTGCAGAGGAATATATAGGATTGGATGATAACAAGTATATTGGAGATCTCCTCTCAGAATTCAAAGCTATAAAAGATAGAAATAAAGGGGAGATACTACACTGCAAACTAGTGTTTAAAAAAAAACTATTCCGAGAGTCTGATGAAGCTGTAACAGATCTGATGTTTGTGCAGCTTTCCTATGTACAAGTGAGCACTAATGACACATTTTATTTCCACATGAAAACTTGCATTTCCTTGCTAACACACATGCATGCAGCTGCAACACGACTATCTGCTAGGAAACTATCCTGTTGGAAGGGATGATGCTGCTCAGCTTTGTGCCTTACAAATTCTTGTTGGGATTGGGTTTGTCAATAGTCCGGAGTCATGCATGTTAGTATACTAAATTTCTTAATAATCAGAATTGTATCTTCACAAAGCCGCTGGTTTATTTTTATTCCTTTTTTTCTCCTAATTTTTACGTTTATAATTCTGTTTTCTTTCTCTTTGGGTCACGGATCAGTGACTGGACATCGCTTCTTGAGCGGTTTTTGCCGAGACAAATAGCAATAACCCGAGCTAAGCAGGAATGGGAATTGGATATCCTTGCTCGCTACCGTGCAATGGTAGGAATGAGAATGACCCATGCATTTTTATTTAGTTAGATATTTCCCTTTTCAGATACCTTTGCTAAAATGTTCCTTCGTATTTGTGTCTGTGGGAATGTAGGAGAACGTGACAAAAGATGAAGCAAGACAACAGTTTCTACGGATATTGAAGGCATTGCCATATGGGAATTCTGTATTTTTTAGCGTACGCAAGATAGATGATCCCATTGGCCTTTTACCTGGACGAATCATTTTGGGTATCAACAAACGTGGGGTCAGTTTCAAACTAGAAGCTATATATATATATATATTATAACCCTTTTATTTAAATTGCTGTTTGGAATTTTAATGTGATTTGTTGAATTTGATTGTTGTTTTGATTTCTTGCAGGTTCACTTTTTTAGACCGGTTCCGAAAGAGTATCTGCACTCAGCTGAATTACGTGACATAATGCAATTTGGCAGCAGCAACACTGCTGTCTTTTTCAAAATGAGAGTTGCTGGTGTTCTTCACATATTTCAGTTTGAGACAAAACAGGTACGTACGGTCGTTAATTTTTCAGGATCTTTATAATTGCGCTTCCTTACGAGATAATCCGATTTGGGTAAACTTGTAGAGGTGAACCACCGTTTCATTATTTGTAGGGAGAAGAAATCTGTGTTGCTTTACAAACACATATAAATGATGTTATGTTGCGTCGTTACTCCAAAGCTCGATCTGCTGCCAATAGCTTGGTTAGTGGAGGAGATATTTCCTGCAGTTCTAAGCCGCAAAATCTTGAAGTGTATGAAAAACGTGTGCAAGATCTGTCTAAGGCGTTTGAAGAGTCCCAGAGAAAGAACGATATGGTATAACATTCTATGAGATTTCATGTTTCTTTTTTTCACGTGAAATTGAATCGAGGAGAAAGTTTAACTCTGTTGGAAAAACATAGTACAGTACATTTGTTATTGGTCTTTTATTCTGGCAGTTGCGAGATGTTCCATTACAATTCAACCTTTCCTTGCTATTTTTCATGTTATTGTACGCAGAATGTTATTTATTGACCTCTATCCTCTTTAGAGTTGATGCTGATGAATTACCACGATTTTATGTCGTCGTGTAGTTGATGGATGAACTGCAAAAGAAAACTCAGCAAGAAGTTTCTATGCGTGAAGAGTTAGAAGCTACACGCAATAGCTTAGAGCTCGGAAGGAAAAAATTGTTGGAGGTTACCTTAGACAATGATAGACTTAAGTCCTTGTGTGACGAGAAGGGGACAACTATCAAAGTAAGTTATAACATAAATTTTCTCTTCCTTCTTTTGCTTAATTGGATTTGTTTATTTATTCACCCTATATATATTCTCTAGACCTTGATGTCTGAACTTCGGGGGATGGAAGCGAGGTTGGCGAAGTCGGGCAACACAAATTTAAGGGAAGAGCCAAAATCAGAATTAACTGAAATGGATAATCAGGTGAATATATATCATGTGTTTTAAATTTGTTTCATAGTTAGTGTGCTTTAATTATCCAGTATTTTATGTTGCTCTTTGTAGGCGATTCTGTTTTTCTTTAGTAATGAATTTTCTGTGACAGATATTATACAAGATCCAAACCGAGTTAGATGTTCGAAATAAGGAGTTACACATTGCAGTTGAGAATTCAAAGAGGTTATTGAGTGAGAACAAGAGATTGGAACAAAGTGTTTTCAATATTGAAAATAACAAAACAGAGGAGGTGAATTTCATGTATTAGATTTGTGCCAATTTCAAATTGAAAAGTAGGAGATTGTTGCATATTGTTGACTCTTCGACATTTCAGGCTGAAATTCACCAAAAGAGATATGAACAAGAAAGAAGGGTGTTAAAGCTTAGAGTTTCTGAACTTGAAAATAAGCTTGGAGTCCTTACTCAAGACTTAGAAATTGCCAAGTCTACAATTGAAAGTAAGACTTCTGATATGCTGCTGTTGCAGAATAATTTGAAAGAGCTTGAGGAGCTAAGAGAAATGAAAGAGGTATGGGTACTTTCGAGTTTTCTTCATCGTTTTAATTTTGTTTTTATCTGAATGATGATAATGTATTTTCCTGATTTAGCTAAAATTGAAACTAGAGATAAGATGTTTATTTCACTTTCATGTTGTCAGGACATTGACAGAAAGAATGAGCAAACAGCTGCCATTTTGAAGATGCAAGGAGCCCAACTTGCCGAGCTAGAAATACTTTACAAGGAAGAACAAGTTTTAAGGAAAAGATATTATAATACCATAGAAGGTAACGTGATGACCATGTAGTTACAAGAAGATTTATTGCTGGATTTTTGGATTTTGTTTATATTTGTATTTTTATTGTAGATATGAAGGGGAAGATTAGAGTATATTGTCGAATAAGACCTCTAAATGAAAAAGAAAGTTCAGAGAAGAAAATGCAAGTGCTAACAAGTGTGGATGAGTTTACGGTCGAACATCCATGGAAAGACGACAAAAGAAAGCAACACATTTACGATCGCGTGTTTGACATGCGTGCTACCCAAGATGATGTGTTTGAAGACACAAAGGTATTGTTGTGATATGTAACTCGGTTCGTTTATCTTTCATGGTTTGCTGTTTTTGTTGTGGGAACTAATATCATTTTTCTGTAACAGTATTTGGTACAGTCGGCTGTAGACGGGTATAACGTTTGCATCTTCGCATATGGTCAAACTGGTTCTGGAAAAACTTTCACCATATATGGACATGAGAACAATCCTGGACTCACACCTCGAGCTACAAAGGAGCTCTTCAAAATACTAAAGCGTGATAGCAACAGATTTTCATTTTCTCTGAAGGTAATTTATTATCTTAATACATATGTTGAGATAAAAAAGATTCTGGCATCAAATGAGAAAAAAATTATGCAGGCATACATGGTGGAACTTTATCAAGACACACTTGTAGACCTTCTGCTACCAAAAAGTGCAAGGCGCTTGAAACTAGAGATTAAAAAGGATTCTAAGGTAATATGATCTATATTTCACTGGTTTGTAGGCACATAAGTTTGATCTCACTCATAAAATATTTTCTCAGGGTATGGTCTTTGTTGAGAATGTGACAACTATTCCTATATCAACTTTGGAGGAACTGCGAATGATTATTGAAAGGGGATCTGAACGGCGACATGTTTCTGGAACAAACATGAATGAAGAAAGCTCAAGATCTCACCTAATACTTTCAGTTGTTATCGAAAGTATTGATCTTCAAACCCAGTCAGTTGCGAGGGGCAAGGTGATAGAATTTACAATGTTATTTTATTTATTGACTTTGCAACCTTTTTCACAATATTTTGAAAACATTCATGGCTGTCTAAGGAAATGAGAGTTTCTTTAACTTTTCCATGCTTGGTCTACCGCTTCTGAGAGAAAATTTAGTTATATATAACTTTGCCTAAAGAAAATAGTTCGTCATCATCAGACTTATTTGCTCAAATCATTGGTCTAGTACACGGTGTTAAGCCTTAGATCCATATTATGAAATTATGAGTATACTCTCATTGCGCTCACCTTATCATATTCCTGGACTATATGGTGAATGATTATTTTCCATGGTGACATCTTCTACAATATCATGATCCTCTGTTTTTTACTTTGCAGTTGAGTTTTGTGGATCTTGCTGGTTCTGAGAGGGTAAAAAAGTCAGGCTCTGCTGGTTGCCAACTCAAAGAAGCTCAAAGTATTAACAAATCACTTTCTGCATTAGGTGATGTAATTGGTGCTTTATCTTCAGGCAACCAGCATATTCCTTACAGGAATCACAAGTTGACAATGTTGATGAGCGATTCATTGGGAGGCAATGCCAAGACGTTAATGTTTGTTAATGTATCTCCAGCCGAATCAAATTTGGACGAGACATACAATTCTCTTCTGTAAGTCACGACTTCCACTATATATATATTATACATACATTTGCAGCTTACATATATAATGTAGATACAATTGTCGATTCGAGTGTTAACATGGATTTGTGAAATTGTATTTTTCAGATATGCATCGAGAGTGAGAACGATCGTGAATGATCCCAGCAAACATGTTTCATCCAAAGAGATGGTGCGATTGAAAAAGTTAGTAGCATATTGGAAAGAGCAGGCCGGTAAAAGAAATGAGGAAGAAGACTTGGTGGATATCGAGGAAGATCGAACACTAAGAGATGGGGGAGATAGTTTGATAAAGCTGACATGAAATTTGTGTAGGTGAAACTGAGACAAGAGCATCGCTGGTTTTCACCATTCCTTTGTAGAAAGTTCCCCTACTCTAAATTAGATTCTTCTTATCGAAAGTGTAATGCTATGTCTCAAACTCTCTCTCTTTTGATGAGATTTTTCATTACATGAAAACAAACCGTTGATAATATTAAAATACCACACAAAGCCGTGAACTATGCAAATAAAATAAAGTCGAGGTATTACGTGAAATAAAGTAAAGTAAAGCCATGAAAAAACAAACCGTTGATAACATTAACCCACCACAATTCTGTAATGAGAGGTGGCATGGTGGATACAACTGGCAAGCCATGCTGGCCACGGAGCCCGTATAGACTATTAATCGTTGTTCGTTTTGTTGTGTTATGTTTTTTCCTCCTTGAATAAATTGCCATATGTCCAAACTAGATAAGTTGGGAATCACCTAATTTGAAAGTAGGGTAACTTACCACTTCTTCAAACTGAGTGAGTTGGGAATCATTTGATTTGAAAGGGTGACAACATCTTCGTCATAACTCGTATTAGTTTAATTCTACTTCAAATTGACGTTCAATTGAGATAAGTTTCCAAATCAAACTTTTTTATAACTCATTTAATCTTGGTTTGATTGGAATCTTGAATAAATAGCAATACATGTAAACCATGTAAGTTAGGAACTAGCAATACATGCAATCTTATAGGGACAAAAATTTATGCGCATGTTAGGAACCATATTTCTGAATCTTGATTGTGTGAATAAATGTTTATAAGAAAACATAATTTCTCAACTATAGTTTTGTGAAAAAAACTATAGTTTTACGGTGATAAATCTTAGAATAATTTTATTATATGTTGTAATAAGGTTGAAGAAGACACAATCTTAGACTTAGAGGTAATTAAGAAGTTCTTCTAATTTAATTTTAAATTAGGAGCATGTCCGCGCTTTGCGCAGAATATTATTTCATTGTTAAGTATGATATTTTGGATAATCTAATTGTGTGATTTTTTTATTTGTTAAGAGAATTATTTGGTGTTTTTGTTGTTTTATTTAGTAGTATGTGATATGTTAATATATTTTGTGTTTATTTTTTCAATAATGTGTTGTTATGTGCAAAATATTATGTAGTAGTAGTATGTGTCTTTGTTGGCAGATAGTTATTACCTCTTGGGTGGTGGTTGTGCAGTGCTTCCGCTGATTTAGGCATGTGTTTTTCTGCTTCGTGTGACTTTAGCCTTCCGGTGGTTATTCTTCCTCTGGCATGCTTTCTTGGTTCGAAAGTTAGAAACTCATGTAATTACTCTCTTTTGTTTAATCCAAGAAAAACCGAATGAATATTTATAACTTTGCGTTACTGTTTGATCGCATTCCTTTGTGTTCGGAAATTGTTTTGTCTCAGATTTGATCTTTCTAACTGTCTCTAACCTCTGCTTGTTATGATCAAGATACTATATGATAAGGTGAGGTAAGTTAGTTTTCGTTCTTATTATGGCATTTTCAGTTTTTTTTTTGTGACTGTGGAGGTTTTAGGTTTAAATTATGTGTCTGCTTTAGTTCATTCTTTTTAGTTTGATTCTTTTATAATTTTTAATAGTAAAATAAAAATATAATTTGTAAATAAAATACTATAAAATAGTTAAAAATAATAAAATAATGAAATTTTATGTTATTTTTAGTTGTGAATAAAGTAAATATTTCTATATTTCTATTATTTTATGTATTTCTTTATTCATCTTGCATTTTAATGACCAATAAAATACACTATTAGACTTTATGTGATGATGGTTAGTGCAAAAAAGATTAGATAATACACAATTAGAAAATGTTGGGCTAAATTGCAGTAATCTAAAAGAAGAAGACCTAGAATGTAAAAAGAAAAAATATGAGGACACATGTCATCAAACCTCCATTCCACATGTCAAAAGAAGAGAAAAAAGTCTACTTTATATATATAGATATACGACATTCAATATCATATATCATTTGGAAACTCTATATAACTTTATAAACCCAATCTCATCCGCTAAATATTAAACCCTAAACAATAAAACTTAAATGTTATAATATATTTGTTTAAAGGTAGTATTAAAAAGTGGTATCCAAACTATAGTTATTTCAAGAAATTTCTCTAATTTTTTTTTTATTTTGGATTTGTAGTTTCTCCTATGTGTGCTTTATTATTATTTTCAAATTACTTGTTTTTCATTTTCTAGTAACAATAAGACTGTTTTATTTAACTTATCCGATGTTAAAACATTAATTTAAGTACATTCGTCATTCGATTTAATATGCGGTATAATTTTTATTTTTCAATGTTTTTTTTTACCTCAATAACTGGTAATTTAATATATTGACGTAACTTTATCTAAACTATGTAAATTTATACTGTATGAAAATTATGTTTGTAACTATAGATGCAAAATTTGTAATCCCTATAACAAAATTTAGTAAGAAGAATTTAATATTATGACCATTTAAAAAAAATTTATAGTAAAATCTAAATAGAAGTCATAATTCAGATACTTGTATTTTCATGTTGGTAAGAAAATTTTAATGCAGTTTTAAAGAAATGTTATAGCTATACAAAAAAATATAATTTATTACATGTAATTTTGTTAAATAAACGATGAATATATTTAATTTAAACAGTATTTTCATTTTAAAATAATTCTCTAATTAAAATTAATCTAAGGGAAAGACCATTCTAATTACATACACCCATTCTGAAGACCATTTTTAAATTGTTTCAAAAGGAGAAGACAATTCTAAATTCAAACAAAAAATCCCCATTTTTATGTTTTAAAACTAAATGAATAAATTGGGCTTCGATAACTGATATACAAACTGATCAGATAACCAAATTAGTGTAAAGTTGGTCTTACAATTCATGTTTATATCGGTTTAATATGACCCAGGCCCACAGCTCGTTTTAGTAGCAACCGTAAAACGTATAGCTGTCTTTTATACTTTTCTGAATTATCTTGCTAAAAAAAAAACCCAGAAATATCGATGGGCCTTGAATTTGGTAGCTATAAATCTACGTTACAATGAGTCCGTTTCATCACTCTCGATGCGACACGTCAGCAGGTAAGTGGGCCTTACTTTTAAAAAGTGTAAAAAAATGTCAAATATATGGTTCGAACCCAGATTACTGTGATATAAACACCAACATTTATACTATTAAACTAAAGGATACTTTGTACATTGATTATCTAAACTAATATATATTTATGAATGATTTCTTATAGTGGATCCCACACATAACTGTAATGTTTCAATATTCACGTGTAACTTTGATCATCGAAACCTATTTAGTAAAATCCGCATTCTTGCCCAATAAAACTTATAAGTGGGCTAAATCTTTTTTGTATGTCTAGGATTTTTATAGTACTCCGTCTCCACCGATAAACCGAAGCGTTACCCTTTTAGCTTATCAAAAAAAATTCTGAAACTTTTCATCTTCACCTCTCTATATCTCCAACGATCAGTTATGGTACCGTTTCACTTCTGAAACGATCCGTCTCAGTATATATAATTCCTCAAACAAACCTTGAGACTCATATCTCTTATTAAATTACTCTTAAATTGAACTGTTGCAGCTTTTAGCCAACCTTCGAAGATGTCAGCCTCCAGTGTTGTTGTTGCTTAATCGGTCGTTGTCCCCGCCACCTTTTTCCGCCTAGAACATAGTACCTAGGAAAAGGTATTGACAATTTGACTTTCTATGGAATACTATATGCCGTATTTGTTTAATCAATATTCAAGCTATCAGTTTTAATACTTTAAGCGTATGTTTCTCTGGGCAGAATTCCGAGATCCACGGTTCTATCCCAGTTCGTGTGAATCACTACCATCCATCGCTACGATAGGGGGTCGATCGTGAAAGTTGATTGATCGCTTTGAAGTTGTCCGATTAACTAATATGATGTAAACTCTGTTCTGATGGGCTATAACGGAAAGTTATTTGGTTGCTAGGACTAACAGAGGCTGCAAGGCTGGGTACGTCTCAGGCGGAGCTGAAGGACGTTACAACTAGAGCGCCTATTGTTCGGTTTTTGTCGTGCCAACGTGCTATGGAACTTAAGCCTTCCTAGGAGAATCCAGATCACTTCGAAACGTCGGCTATCATTTTCAACAGGTACCACCAAGATGTAAATTTTTTTATGTTTGCGGTGTGGTTCGACTCAAGATTGAAACTTTTGCTGATGAAATAATGATTTTGTGGATGCATGTCAATTAGATTTACGAGGCTACAAACTGTTCACTGTACATTGGCAGGGAAAAAATGGCTATGTATGGTTCAGTTGTAACACCGGTGTGGTGCAATGGGGATGGACATGGTAACCAAAGGTGTGCATAATGTTATTGAGTTCCTCAGCGATGATTCCCCTGACATGGATGTGATCGGAATCTCTGGTGAGTTCTTTTTGTATGTTATTGGTTTGATTTTAAAACAATGCATTTTAGCTTAGTGTCATCTTGAGACTCAAAAACTTGAAATTTATTGGTCAGATAACTTCTTCTCCGACATTAACAAACTTGTTGCGGTGAACTGCATCGAGGGACATGGCAGTAATTAGAAGAGAGATAGGGAACAAGGTGTTGAAAACGAGTGTGTCTGGCTTGGTGGAGCTCAATATACTCAAGAACCTCACCGTCTATGTTGTTGCAGGCTCTCTAGGTCGATTCAAATCTCATGCCAGCAACATAGTGTTTGATGTATTCATAGCTACTTGCCAAGATCCAGCCCAAAACATGGAGAGCTCTCAAATTGATTGAAGCCATTAATAGAAATCACCGTACCTTCACTATCTCCACCATCACTAAAGATACCATCATCGAGAACCATGGCAAGGTTGTCTAATTTTACTTGTCATCACGTTCATGTATTTCAGGAGCACAGTGAGAACATTCTTCCAAGCAGTGAAGGTGACGTAGGATTGGCAGCATCATCGGGCCCGTCTGTTTTGGGAGACAAGGTCGATGAGGAATGTGCTGCAGCAGATCCTCCAGAAATTTCAGACGCTCAGAACAACCGCAAGCGCTGCCGTGAGTGATTGGAAATATTTATTATATTCCTATCAGCCCGTCAACGTCTTTTCTATGCATTTTTAAAAACTGCTATTATCTTTGTTTTTCATCATAAACTTTGGATATTTTTTCCCTTGCATGTTTTCTCTGTTCGGAGATTTTATTTCTATTTTGGATTATTAATGAAACGTCGACGGGTTCTAACTCATACAAGATTTGTCAGTGGTGTATTTTTTTGGTTTACCTATTTCTGACATTTTTTTTGTCCACCATAAACTATTTTTAACAAATTCGAGTAAAACTCTAAAAATAAATAATTTTGCAACCATATAATTTTATAAATTTTTCTAGAGTTATTAATTTTTTTTTAAAAGTAGTTTATTACAATTCTATATTTTGAAATTAATTTAAGTAATATAAGAAAATAATTTAATTTATTGTTCGATAAATTGTTTAATTTTTTGAATTCAAATTTTATATTTTGTTCCTTACACTATTTGTTTTATATACTAACAACTACCTAAGTAAATTCATAAACTTTATCTTTTGAACATGAAAGCGCTAATAACGATAATGGTCGATCAAATCATTACGAAAATAATGCATATGAATTCGCCGATCATTCTTATATCAACTTAATCAAACTGTGTGACTTCCAAATGTTATCTTCATCACCATTATATACAACACGGAAAAACAAAAGTGGAAAAAAATAAACGACAAAATCTCGTACACAAAACTACACAACGATCATAACTTATCCGGCTCCGCGCTTGCGCGGGGGCTATACCCCTAGTTACTTCAATGGCCTTGAGTTTGGTCTACACTTCGTTAAAACCTCTTTCTGATTGGCCGAGAATACGTATTTGGCGAAAATAATTAAAAATTTCAAAAAGATAATGGCATTGCAACGTAAATAATTCTAAAAGTAATGATTATGCTTTATTAGTATATATTTTCATAATAAAATTTCAATTAAAAATGAATTAGAAAACATATTACATAGGAAAAACAAAAAAAAGTAACAAAATAACGATGAGTTTTAATTGTTTTTGACCAAACACATATATTGATCACTTACGGCGACAATGACCAAACACAAAAAAAAATATATCAAACATTTTTTTTATTTCAGTATAAACATATAAAAACATTCACTACAACATCCTATTTGTTTATTTTTGTTAATTATGTATCATGTTTGTCATCAAACTCCTTTTAAAAATTACAATTAAATAAGTTTTTTAAAAAATTGTTAGGATTTAAAAATGAAAATAGTTACTATTAATTAAAATGAGTTAGAAAAATATTACATAGGAGAAATATAATAGGTAATAAGATAACGTTGAAACTTGATTTGGTTTTGACAGAAAAAAAAACAGATAAATATCATTTATGGTGACAATAATAATAATAATCTATTTTATGACCAAACACAAAAATATATATCAAACATGGGTTTGATTTTTGTATGACCAAACACAGATAAAAGTCAATCACTACAACTTTCTATATTTATTTTTGTTACTTAAATAGTTTTATTATTATGTTTGTCCTCAATATTTTTTAAAACATTACTATTTAATAATTATTTTAATTTTCTTTTTGCTAGATTTAAAAAATGGAAAATAATATATTTTATAAATCTCTTTTTATTCAGGATTTAAAAAAACGAAAATACTATCATATATTTTTTTTACAATTATCTTATGTTTAGAATGTCAGAAAAATTAAAATACTATCAAATAATTATTTCCAGTTAAGTACTATTTTTACAATTCGTATCACTACTATTTTTACAATTCATTTTTGTCAATTAAATAATTTTTTGTATCATGTTCATAATCAAGTTCTCTTTAAAAAATATTATCAAATAATTTTTTTACATATCTCTTTTGGTTAGAACTTAAAAATATGATATAATTCTATTTTATTTAGAATTGTTTCTTAAAAAAAGGAAACTACTATCAAATATTTTTTTACACAATTTTTACAATTATCTTTTGTCTAAGATTTAGAAAAATAAAATTACTATCAAATAATTATTTCCAGTTCGTATTAACTATTTTTAAAAGTTTCTATTTTCAAAATTAGTTTTTTTTTTCAATATCACTAATATTATTACAAATTTTATCTGTTGATTAAGTAATTTTAGTATCAAATTTATCATTAAATACTTAAAAAGAAAATTACTATTAAATAAGATATTATAGTTTTCTTTGGTCAGGATTAAAAAAAATATTTTTTGGTCAGTATTTAGACAAAGGAAAATCTTATTTCAAAATATCTTTTATTTAGAATTTTAGAAAAAAAAGTTATTTTCACATAGTGAAAAATTCTTTTTGGATAGGACACTTATTTAACAAATGTTTTTTTGACATATTTCACAATCTAAATTGTTTGTATTATATTTTTGACATATATCATAATTTTGAGTTCTTATTGACACACGTCGCGATCATGTTAATTACAACTTTAAAAACCTAAACATTATATAATAAGTTAAGATATTACAAGTGGCATTAATTACAATAAGAATTTCATATTTGTAGTAAGACCGTCTCTAATGGTTTACTCTATTTTTTACTATAAAATAGAGTAACTCTATAGTAGAATTGAAGTGTGCTTCAATGGTACTCTATTTTAGAGTATAAAATAGAGTGATGAACCAAAAAAAACAAGTTACTCTATATTTGGTGTAAACCTAGTTTTCACTCTATTATAGAATGAGAAATAAAGTACTATTGAACCATTTTTATTTTAAACTCTATTTTAAAGTGAAAAATAGAGTGGAGTTGTAGTCTCGTAGATGCTGTAAGCAATTTAGGAACTACATATCCATCACAGGATTATTATGTTAATTAAGCCTTAAACATAACCGGTGTTACCAAAAAAGAAAAAAAAAGAAGAGAATAAGAAAACCCTTAAACATAGGAAATTCAGCGATATAGAAGTGTAAGCGAATATTTTTTTTTAAGTGTAAGCGATTTTTTTTTTGGGAAAACTGTTTTTTAGAGCAAAAAAATAGTAACTATGTCCCTTTAAACTAACTTATATTTTGTGTCATATTTTCTTATAATACCCTTTAATATTTATGAAATAATTTTAATAAATAGTTTTAAAAACAAAAAAAATTTGGAAAAATAGTAACATTTGTTAAAATACCTATATGAACTTAATGGTATATTTTTCAGTTATAAAAAAGTTAAAATTATAAATTTCAGATTATGTTCTAAAAAAAATAGAAATGACATTCTACGAAGTAGAAAATGAAATATACTTTTTTCATTGAATCTACAATGTTTAGAATACGTGATCTACGTAAATAAGAGTATTCTACAAATATGTAGAATACACATTCCGCGCTTAACCTACCATTCTAAAATTCTTAGAAATCAAAATCTACACATTAATCTAATTCTAAAACATGTAGAAACCGACTTCTACAGATTTACTATAAATCTAAAACATGTAGAAATCAAATTCTAAACATTACTATAATTCTAAAAAACTGTAGAAACTGATTTCTACATACTAGTTGTATTCTATGGATAAGAAATCAGTTCCTAAAAATATGGAAACAAAATATTTGAGAATATTCACTTTTATATTTTAAAAAAAAAATCGATTTAAAAAAAAAAACGAAAAAGGAACAAAAAAGCGACAAATCGATTTGAGAATATTCACTTTCATCCCAGAGAAAAATATCCTATTTTTAGAAATTCAAATTCAAAGGGGTGCTACTGGTTGTTGTCGATGGAACATTCTTGAAGAGACGTGTCCTATTTTTAGAAATTCAAATTCCTATTTTTAGAAATTCAAATATTTGAGAATATTTGAGAATATTCACTTTCATCCCAGAGAAATCGAGTTTAAAGAGTTGAAATCATGCTTGGTCAGTTCAAATCAAGTGGGAATCAATCCGAATATAATCATACAAAACCAAAACAATCGATTTGGGATTCTTTCCTCGGCACGGGATCGATCGATCTATTCTTACAGATCGGTCGATCTGTGTAAATCGACCTTCGCCGATCGAGTGAAATGGACCAGGTCGATCAGTATATATTTCGCATTTTTTTTTGTTCTGAATAATGATCGGGATCGATCGATCCACTATACCTTGTAAAGTGGGATCGATCGATCCCCATTGTCGAACTCAATATATATCTTTTAAAAAAATTATAATTTTAAGGGCATTACTGCCATTTTAGAAAAAATTAGTCTAATAGAACATAAAGTAATATAGATTAGTCTAAAGGGACATAGTTACCATTTTTTTGCTCTAAAAAAACAGATTTTTTTTTTTTTTAAGTGTAAGCGATTAAAAAAACAAAATTTGATCGATCCAAGCAAAGCTTACCTAACTTTATGTGAAAAGGCATAACAAAAAATAATACTAAAATAATAATAGGGGAAGAGGGACTCCGGGGAAGAGGGATAGACAAGGAGACCTGCTTCCCGGCAAAGACGGGCTGTAACCTTCTTTTCCAACGGCATCGGCCCCACCACCCACATGCCTTCCATGATATTATTTTTCCTCGTCCCAACTTTTTTTTAAGATTACAATCAGTTATTAAATAAATGGTCTACAAAATTTGAAATGTGTTCCTATTAAGACATCTGGTACAGTTTGTACTGCTAATGTTGTACAACTTTTTAGCTATAAATTTGATATTATTCATGTTACTGTCAAAAAATTGAAAATAACATCAAAAACTATTACCAAATACTCCTTACCTACGTTGCACCGTATAAAATATTTTGGAAAAGTTTTGATGTTTTAAAATATAAGATGTTTTGATACTTTTAAGGTACTTTAACTTTATTGAAAATTGGCCAACCAATTACATTTTACTACATTATTTATGATTGGTTAGCTTATATTTAATTTACATTATTTAATAATATTATTTTTTAACAAGTCGATTTTTTAATTTTTGTGCATTTAAGTAAAAGATCTTATATTAAAGAACATAGAGAGTATGAAACGATCTGGAAAATTAGACCGGGATAAAACAAACAACAAAATAAAAATTTTATATGAAAAAAACATTAGCTTTTGCTAACGAATCAGCAACCCATTTTGTATCCAAGGTAAAAAAACTTGAAATTTTTTTAGCACTGCAAACTCTTTGAGCTCAGTTGAAAAGCTCGACATTGTTTTGGTTCTTCGATCATCGATAGAATTTTTTTACAGTGTGATCCAAAATGCTGACCTTGTCAAATGATTAACATACAATCATTTTCCACATAAGAGCCTTCAGCTACACATGTTGGGATGAAAGCAATCTCATTTGTTTTTTTGTACCCATGAACTGATTTTGGCATGTAGTATCTTTCCAAACCCATCTACAACTGATGAAAAGGGGATCTAAAAGTCATGCTATGTCCATCATATATATGTTTCATAAGCTTATGACTTGAGAAACTACACATGTATTGTATTTACATTTACATACGTTGTTACCATCACTACAAACCAAGCTTGAAATTCACCTTCTACATGCATAACCATTTTTAAATGATCTTTGTTGATTCCTCCAAATAACTTATCATTTCTAACTTTCCAAAGAAATAATTTTTTTCACAGATAAAGATCTTTATCCAACTCATGTTCTTCAATATTTTTCTTCTACCAGAACAGTAGTCTAAGTCGGTATATACACTTGATGCTGGGAATATATGTGGATTGTATGGTGTAGATGACTATGACCATATTTGTAGTGATGGTGGACATTCAACGATTGTAGTTACTGATCAGCCTCCTCGTATCTTGGACAATAGTTATCATACCACATATGATGACATGTCAAATTCTTTGTTACAACTAAGTGTCATGTTGCAATTTGCCATATAAGATGACGAATCTTCCGAAGAATATTAACTCTTTAAGCAAAGGATCAGAGCTTAGTGATAATGGGCTTTGAGTATACAATGTCCACCTTTTTATTTAAAATACTCATAACCACCCAATATCCTGATTTAATAGTGTATTTACCACTCTTTGTGTAAAAGGTATGGAACAACCAGACTCTCAAGCATTTCAACATTCCATACTTTAGGGACACCTTGAAGACAATCACTTACAGCTCTTCGGGTGGACAGCCGGGGCACTACGATTTTCCTTTTATATGGTCATCACCTCCTCGTTAATTTACGATGACCCATATTCCTCATAAATGTTCCTCGTTATAGACATATTTTCTTGTAGTGATATTTATTAGCTTATACATTATTTTTTTACTAATTGTTATTAAATATTAATATGTTTTCGAGCTCGGTAAAATAAATTCATAATATGAAATAATTAAGTAGAGAATTTTCTTCAAAATCTATTTTTTTTTAATTTCTACAGTTGCATACAATAAATTTTAAATTTTAATTTAGTTATACTCTAGAAAGGATATTTGTTTAGGATAATTTGTGTTTCCATATTGTGTTTAAAATATATATTTTAGCATTTATTATTTTAATATATTGCGGGATTTATAAGTATATATATTTTTTGTTTAAGTAAGTTAGCCCTATTGTATTAGTAAATTTTATATATAGTAGCATATATCATTTTATTTAGTAAAATTTTATTTTTGATGTTATGGTATTAGTTTTTAATAACATATTTTGTAAATAACACATGATCTAAAGGTTAATTGTATACTTTATATTTTATATGTCATACTTTTTAGATAATATATTGTTGTGAGTTTCACAATAAATAAAAAGATAATATATAATTGTAGATATAAAAGGTTAACATATATATGTTAACAATTTTATATTTTGTATAAAACTGTTACATAGTTTAAGAATTTTAATCTGTTTACACAGTGAATGATTATTTATTTATTTAAATTAAAGAACTTTTTAAAAATAAAATAGGTTAATTTACCGATTTAAAATATATTTTTATATTTAACTCATATAGTACTTCGACTTTTAATATAATACAGACCATAATTATAAAATTGATAAAACATAAGATAAATTTTATTGTTGTTTTATAATAAAATTTCAACTAATATTATTTATAATAATATATTATTAATTACAAATTAATTATCATATTATTTTATAAAATATATTAAATTTTTGTAATGTTTTGTTAGACCTTTTCAACAGAGTTTTTTATAACTAAAAATATAATTTTATATTATAGTTGAAATTAATTTATTATTAATATCTTTATGAATTATCATGTTTTTCTAGATCATATTTAGTAATTAATAGAATGATTGTATTATGACTTTTGTACTGTAGATTTTTTTGTATTATAGATTTTTTTGTACTTCCGTTTTAATAGAATATATATTTCTTTAACTACGAAGACGAAGGTGGGTTGTGTAAACTAATCTCTCGGATTATTATTTGAAATGGCTTTCTCGTCTAAGTAAACTCGTAAATTGGTGGATTCTCCCAATTAATGGTTAGAATCTACATTACCAAATTATTTTTCAATTATTATTTGTAAAAAAGTTTAGGGGTCTAATTTTTCCTTTTTAAATTTAGTGGTATATATAGCAAAATACATACAAATTTCCAGAACTTACAGCAAAATCTTATTTATGATATATCAAAATATTTATGTATAATCTCATAAAGATTATTAAAAATATAAAAACTAAATAATGAGATCACTAATATAGATAAATAATATTAATGTACTACTGATATATCTCAAATCGTAATTACACTTGAGAAAGTTCTGTTTCAAATATTTAAAAATATTTTAGAGTATATTTATACATTAAAATAATAAAACATATAAAAATTATTTTTGGACAGTTATATTATTTAAGTAAATGGATATATCTATATCATATAATAAATTAAAATATATAGTTACAAATATCATTAACTTTAATGAATATATATCACGATTGTATAATTTATCATGATTACAAATATATAATTTCATATATTATTATAAATTTTATTCAAAACATTTGTCTGTATCTGTTTTTCAAAAAAAAAAAACATTTGTATGTATCTGATTCATTTGTTTTGGTTAAAAATGTTAAGATTTATTATCATTTTCAATTTTTGACGGAATTAGAAAAATACTGGTAGCAAAAAAAAAACAAAAAAATAAGAAAACACAACTTAGAATAAATTAAAAAAACAAATAAAGAAACTGTCGAAGAGGCTAACACCATGGAAAAGAGGAGACTCCTCCGGACACAATCAAGCTAGACACAATAATTAAGTATTAGCTGTATTGGAAACATGAGTCACGAACTGGTAGAAATTGGCTTATCCAAGCTCGCCTCAAAAAAATAACCTTTCAACTCAACGGTCTTAAAATCTGCATCATTACTTGTATAAGGGAAAAGATATATTTCTAAAAATGGGTCGAATTTTGACTCAAAAATATGTCCTACCAATGCTATCTGAAAAATGAATGACTAGTTCTCAATAAAACAATTCACAAAATAAATTTGACAAAACAGGACAACTGCAAATACCATATACGTAGTGTTTCTCATATGTCAAAATATGATAGCTTAACAAAATAAATGTGAATGCAGGCAGTAAGTTACCATGCATGCAATGCAATGAAAAAATATTAAATAGTTTATTAATTAATGTTATAGAAGGGGAAAAAAAATAGAGGGAGAAGAAAGAAGAGTGCCAATATTCTCATCGGGATTGGTGTGGTAAAAGAATGACCATTCTCTTCCATTGTCCCTATAAATATCCTACTATCGAACACTTTCTTTCTCACAAATTTTCAACTTCCCTCTTTCTCCTCTCTTCTGTAATTACGATTTTGCCCTGGCTTTATGCACCTCGTTTAGGGCTTCTTCTCCTCTACATGACTCTCTCTGTATTCTTCCACAGCTTTCTTGAACTGCAACCTTCTTCAGATTAGTTTCTATTCTCACATATATATTACCATAGCATAGTTATGTTAATTTAAATTGCATCTGTTCGACTGATTTGCGGTTCAATAAAGCTGTGGGAAGATACAGACAAAGTCAAAAGATTTTATAAATCTCATTCACAGAATTAAGCATTGTTTCAGTTTTTTAATCAGATATTATTCCAGATCTATAATTTGTGAGATTACTTATGTTCTTCTGTTGACGTATATTATGTGTATCAAGAACTTTTACGGGTATATACAAGATCTTATTCCAGATCTGTAGTCCTTTTGTTAATTTGATTGATCATAAGAATGCCCTAATTTCTTTCTTTTGGTATCTGATTCGTGTTTATGCATATAAATAATATAAATATGATATGGATATAGATATCAATGTTTGAAAAAGGAAACATACTCGTCTAATTAGTATTATTGGTATGGAAGATTGTGGTTGTTGTCTGATGGAAATGGTTTAGATCTATGAGCTGTAGATCTGTCAAGACTAGATATCTATTTTATGACGATCAATTATTTTTTTTATCTAATAATTCAGGTGCACGATGGATCTCTATATTATGACCATATAGATTTTGCAGGTTAAGTCAATTGAAGGTTACATGTTTTCCTTAAAATTAATAACCAAATTTGGTTTTGTTGATGAGCTAATAATGTGTTGATGGACCACATTTTTTCATACCCTTTGTTTTTAATTTTAGTATTGGTAAACAAAAAACAAGACATATGTATTATTTATTGCGTAATTTCTCGTCTAACAAATTATTCATTATGCTTTGATCGATCCTTTACTATCCTATATAGAGTCGTTTTTATCATGTGCAAGTGAAGCATTTAAAAAGAGTCTGAATCGAAAAATAAAAATGAATTAAGATATTAAAAATAAATATATAAATTAGGTTATAAAACTTTAGTTTTTAGATATACTTTTTAAATTCTGGTTTATAATTTTTAAAAGAAATGTTAAACATATATATTGAACTATTAATTTTTAAAACTACATCATTACTTCGTTTAATATACTGTTATATTTTTTAAATGAGGCGTAGAAATAATTTGAGACGCCAATGGCCCTACATAACTCTAACGCATGTGCAAGTGGTTGTCTAAATAAGGTTTTAGTTGTTTAGGTGCTGGATAATGAGTATGGGTAGAAGACAGTCTCACAACTTGATTTTGGATTCTTCCGGTAAAACTATACGACAGGAGTTTACTGATTCATATATTCAAAGGTTTGGTGAAGTTTGATATTTATCAACTCCAAACTATTATTAAATGAATCTGCAGATCGAACTAAACAGAATATATTAATTTCAGTTAGTACATTATACTGATTTTTCTTCCTTTGCAAAGTCTTTCTTCATGAGTTCCCAATAGGATTTTAGGACTAGAGGGTAACTCCGATCACCAACCTGCACGCTATCTAGATATTCTCCAACCAAGTTAGTTTGAAACCTTCCCATCCAAGAATCATTATTTTGTTGCAAAGCATCTTTCTGGTTTTGAGGTTACAGATGGTATAATATTGATCAACCCTAAGAGACCATCAATGACACAACACAAATAGTTAAGTTCATAGGATTGAAAATAAGTGAAACCCAAAATCAATACAAGAGTTGTGATAGTGTACAATGACTATATAAAACAAAATATGATAACAAATTCACCTAAACTAACTACGTACATATAATACTATAAATTTTCTTAAACTGAAAGATAATATCTAACCTAATAAACATGAAACATCTTAAAATTTAGCTCATGTAACCAAACCAGCTTAACTAGCTCATTGAATGGAACACCTATTTTTCAATTCACTAGAAACCGAACAATTCAAAGCTAGTTTAATCCGACCATCATCACATTTTTCTAAAATTTTGATAGAAATATTTTTAAAGTTGAATTACACTGGTTACTGGCCCCTTAATTACGTGAGAAGATGTCTTACTGTCGGCATCTAATCCAGCACACTAATATTTTCTTTATAACAAAAATGCAAATCTAACTATAATTTACCGACGTGGGTCATCTTTATTTTCTTTATTGGTCATATTTGTTTACATTAAAGTGTTTGGACGCTTACTGTTATGTCTTTATTGCTCGCCATGTTGTTCTTTATATGTTTAGTGGTATGTGCTTTACTTTATATTCTTCACTCAATATGTTTATCTTATTTTATTCCAAATTTAATCACTTGAAAAGCAAAGCATATCCATTGTAAAGGAGATTTTTATTGGATTCCACACATAAGTCAATAAGTAAAGGTCTCATATCATATGTAATTAATTACAAGTAACATAATTAGATTTCTTTTACAATCATTAAACTATATATATATATATCTTTTTCCAAAATATTTTGTGAAAGGGTTCACTGCCCATATCTTCTAAAAACGACGACCTAATCCAATTTTTGAAGCTATCATATTTGGATGTATATATTTCTAAATAATTTTACAATTTGACTGATAAAAAATGGAGATGTTCATGTAAATTAATAGAGTGAGCTCCCAACAGTAACAAGTTATTTAATATAATCGGACATTATCGTTCTGTTTTTTTTTTGTCTTATAGTTTACACCTGATTAAGATCCGCGCCTTGCGCGGGATAAACATTATATATAAAAATTATTTTATGTATTATATGTTCTTACATATTATGAAATAATAAATATATATTGAATAATTAAAACTCAGTAACTATTACATATATAATTAAATTGGTGCAAACGTATAAATCAATTTTATTAATCCAAACATTTTTTTAAAAATTTTTGATAGGATATGTAATTAAATTTAAATGATATTAACATACACAGTATATTTTTAATATTAATATCTATTTTATTTTTTATTTTTTTAAAAAATGATGCTTTCTACTCATATGTTTTTTTTATCATGTATATTTTTAATAGCAAAAACTTTAAATTACTGATAACAAAATTTTCATTGTGGGATCAATAATTTTAGTAATTGATAATTTAAAAAAATTTATCAATGTTTGTTCAAAACTTTTATCAAAATTATTCAAAGTAAATTTTGAAACTAAAATATTTATTTATTCAATATGGTTTATAGTTTAATTTAGAATGATATATATACATATATATTTTAAATCTTAATGATTAATTAAATTAGACTTTTACTTATATGATTTTGTAATCATTTGTATTTTGTCATAACAAAAATTTTAAACCATGGATCGCAAAATTTGAATGTGAGACTTTTAATAGTTTTAGTAATTTATAGTCGTTTTTTAAAATTCAAAATATAAAATATACAGAAAAATCTAAAATTTTATAATATAGTTATTGTGTTTTTTTTAAATTATTTTAATAGTTTCAAATTAAACAAATTTGATAGAAGATACATTTTTTTTATCAGATCTTTATTATTCAAAATCATTAATTGTCATATATACTTTACCCACATTAAGCAATTCCGTATTCTTTATTTAAGGAAATAATAAATGACATTAATAATGAATTTATGGTTAGTTTAATAAAAAGCTTATTATATAATTAGATGGACCAATCTATTTCTCTAATAATTCTAAGAATCATCGTAGTGATGACATGTGACTACAAAAAAGTTGTAATGTTTCACGAATAATATATAGGGGATTATTCAATATAATTAAAGTAAGATTCCACTTTGCATCATTCCTGCTAATGCTTCTCTGTTGATTGAATGAAAAGACTTTTTACAGATATACTAAAACTAGGTGATGATCCGAGTAAATTTTTTATAAAAATAATTGTACTATTGATTATTTTATCGGATTAGTTTTGCAATTTGTATGATTTTTTTCCAATTTAAAATAATCAAACAAATTTAATAATATGATGGGCATCCATGATGGACTTGAAACCTAGAACAAATGGTAGAAGGCCGAGACCCTAAATTGGCTATATTGGACTCCATTTATAGGTTGTAATAACTTAGCAGGCTTATGTGTTGTAGTTAAAGTTTTATCTATACTATCAAAGCCCTTGGTTTTTGGAGAAAATTACAAAACCATGTCATTCACATTTAATTTTAATAAAATTAGGAGGATATAAAATATTTAAAAATGTTATATATAAATAAAATTTTCTATTTTTATATTTTAGTTTTATTAGTTTAAAAACTAAAACCATAATGTAATTGTTTTTAGTTTGATTTATTCAAGTTTACTTTGTCCTTTTAATTTTGCCTTATTTAACTTTTGATAAAAAATTGAAATTTATGAAGTTACTTTATTATATTATTATTTATTTAATTACCATTTTTAAATATGTCTATTTGTCAATATATAAATTATTTCTAATAATATATACATTAAATAAAAATAACTTATATACGTTGATAAAATATATTTTAAACTACACTTATTTTAATAATAAAAATATGATTCATATATTGATGTAAAATTTTAATATTCGTAATTATTATTTATATATAAAAACATATTATTTTAATTGATATAGAAAAGTTATTAGGTATCATAAAATCTTACCAAAATGAATATTTACTGAGAAAAAATATTTTTGATATAAAATTTATTAGTTATTATTATATTATGAAACTTTTCCAAAAATATAAATCCGTATATAGAAAATCATCATTATTATATTTAAGAAATCTTACCAAAAACATAAATCTAAATATAGTAAATTTTACATGTCACAATTAGATTTATGCCATGTAATATTTTTTTTAAGTCATGTCATCATTTTTTGTGAAAATTAATGTAGTGATGACACATATACAAATCACTTCTCAAATATAGTCTAGGGGATACTCTCTCAGTTTCAAAATAATACATGTTTTAAAATTTTCACGCTTATTAATAAAACATAATAAAACATAGTTATTAATGGCTTAATGCCTAGTTTTTGTAATTTTATATTTCTTATATTTATAAACCAATAAGACTTCGAAAAATGCAATTAATGTTTTTGAAGTTTAAAATTTTCATTATTAGCTGACAAAAATTGCATTGAAAATATAAAAATACATTTTTGAAACAATTTTTTTTCTAGAATATTTAACTTTTTTGAAACGGATGAAGTTTTATTTAGTTAAACTAAACAGCCAAATATCTCATATATTTATGGCAACTAATACTTTCCATATTTTTTAATAATAATAATTCTGATTTTTATGCGAATATACTTTCTATTTAATTTGAATATCATTTTTCGAGCATAATATTATTTAATGATCTAATATGAGTATATATATGATTTTAAAAAAAATATTTACTATGTAATTTTGTACATAATAACATCAATTTTGAGTGTTCAGATATATTTTAAAACTTTTCATAAAATTAATTTTAGATGTAAAATAAATAAAATACAAACTTATCATAGGAATAACAAAAGGAAACTAATATTGTCATATCAATAAATTTTGATTTTTTCTATTACCATTGTTTTATTTTCTTTAAATGACATAATAAAAATTTCATCAAAATCTAAGGAATCACAAATTTTTAATTTTAGATAATATTAAAAGTGTGAGTTATTTAATCAAAAATTTCAAAATATTTTTTTTTGAGTTTTTAGTGGATCAATCGACTCGGATCGCGGATTTTTTTGATTTTTTAGCGGATTTTATCAAATTTTTAGTTAACAACGTTTCATTAAATCCAAACTGGATTCTACACAAGTCTCCGGATCTATCGGTTCAAACGGGTTTGAGTCGGATATGAAAACAATGCTTGAAAATCAAACATTATAATAGAACATATTTTTTTGAGACACTAATAAAACAATTTTTAAATTATTTGCTTTCCAATAAAAATTATATATTCAATCAAATTTTATCAAAATGTTAAGAAAATATCAGCGCTTTTTAAACCGCGGATAAAAATCTAGTTATGTATTTAAAAACAAAAATGGCCGGAACAAAAAAAATTCCTAAAACAAAGCGAAAACAACAGAAATTTCATACCAAACATATCGCGATATGTTCAATTTTAACCGGCTTATATAAACTTGCAAAAACATACATGTACTTTCAAAAAAATTCAAATAACATATATTTTATTTATTTTTTGGCGAAATCATACACCAGTCGCCACATCAGCTGTCACATCATCTAATTTTGTTAATGTGGATATATGTCAGCTAATTTTGCCGATAAAAATGCCACGTGTACATTAATTTTTCTTTTAAAAACAAATAGTCGTCTTATTAATACTTTTTTTAGAAAATGTAAACGTTTATAATTTTTTTTTATTTAGTAAAATTAACAAAAATTAACTAAAACATAAATTTAATCTTATAAAAAATATATATATTCGTTATAATGTTTCGATCCAATCAATTACTCTTATGTTAATCTTGTTTATGTGTTTGTACAGAAATTTTTTAGATAGGTTGTGTAATCAGAAAATTTTGTTTTCTGTATCTCCTTCCACGAACTCAGTAATTCCGATGAAGGCTACCAAGTTGTCAAGCTCCTCTTCTTCACTCTCCTCCTCAGATTCTTCCTCATTAATTCCAATCAGTGACTTCCCTCGACACCTCTTTGTTTATGACCAATACCTTTACACCCGAAACACTTGATGTCCCTTCTTGTTGTTGTAGGACATTCTATCTTGTAGTGCCTAATTCATTTGCACTCATGAAATTGAAAATCAACTTTCTTATCAGCCGTTACAATTTCTGATGGACGTTTCTCGGTCTTGATGAAGTTTCTTTCTTTTGACTTTGCTTAGCTCTGCGCAACACTTTGTCAAACCTCCTGACCAGTAAGCAAACTGGATCATTGTACTCCTCTTCATCTTTTGAATGTTCTTGTGACACAACTGATATCTTTTGTATTTACATAGTTTTAACAATCATTTTAGTTCTCAATTTGTCCATTTAGATGCATTTAGAGTATATTTAAGTGCATTGCATATACATTTGTCTCTATTAGGTGATGGATATGCTAAATGGTGACTTTGGAGCATTTAGAGATGGGTTGGAGGCAAGATTGGTGATTTTCGAGCATGAGACGAGATGATCAAGTGTCCCAGCGGCTTTGTGACATCCCAGCGGCCTTATGACCCCATCGAGAAGCCGCTGCAAGCGCTCGAGGAACGGAGACTAAGTGTGGGAGCGGCCTTGCGCAGCGGTGTGCTGAAGCCGCTGGGAAAACACCCCACTCCATGCCGCATATGTACTTGTTGCAGCGGCCTGATGACGAAGACTGCAAGAAGCCGCTGTGAGAGCCTCAGCGGCCTGGTGGAACGGTTTGCCTTAGCCGCTGCGAGTCCAGAAAGTCAACATTTCCGAGTTTGACCAGATATTTACCCATTTGTGTTTGGGTTAATCCAAGTTTGTTGGGTTAACCCGGTTCAATTTTAAGCTACTATAAATGTTTCTCAGACCTAATCTTAGGATCTTATCTTATTTTCTATCTAATCAAAAGCCACTTTTGGGTGAAAGATCTAATCTTGATCATAATTTCTTATCTTTGCTTGATTACTTTGACCATTAATCATGTTTAGATTTGGATCAACTAATGATCTAGTGTCTACCATGATTATGAGTGAGTAGTCATCTTTGGATTCATGGGTTAGGATGATTTAGGATGATTAAGTGATGATCTAGAATGTTTAGAGTAGATTAATGTGTTTCCTTGCTTGATTGAGTGATCTTAATGCTAAGCTTGAGTTGACCATTCTGGTTTAGAACTCTAGACATTTCATTGCCCGGAAGGTGTTCGATGAAATGTCTGAGCCAACTCATCAAGCTCTTAGCTTACCCTACCAAAGGGATTTGATGTTAGGGGAGTTAGGAAAGTTGAATGATCTATCTTTAATGATTGTTTGATTGACACAAACCAAAGGAATTTGATGTTTGATCATGAGAGTAAATGAGCTTTTATCTTGGAAGAGAACTTGCTTAGAATTGATATCTAGACTTAGGAGAATGAGTTGATTGAAACCTTGCCATTTTAGATTCAATCTTAGTCATCTAAAATCAAAATCCTATGCCCATGATTCCTCCTTTATCTATTTGATTGAAAGTTGCTAGTTAGTAGTGTTAGAACCTTGTTTACTTGGTTGAATCACATTATCACTTGATTGCACTTAGATTAAGTTTTAACTTGCATTCTCTTTGCATCAAAACTCTTAGAAATGGATTGACATCTTAATTACTATAATGATTTGATTATTGGACCCTTGAAAAGTCCATTTCAACAACAAGAGCTATTCTTTTCCCTTTCTTTTCTCAGCCTAGTTCCATCTCATGAGCTCTGAACATTCCAACTACTTTATCAAAGCTTATCTCATCAGTGTTGAGTGAAACCAACATAGCTTCCTTGTAAGCAATGTACTTGAGCGGAAGACATCTAAGAAACTTCTTGACCAGCTTTTTTGTCTTTGTATTTTTCTCGCTAGAGTCAGCGGTTCCTGAGCTATTCCACTGATATACGAGCTGAATTCTTCAGTTGGCTCATGTTCTCCGACCTTTACGTTCTCAAACTTCGATGCAAGGAAGTCCATTTGTGAGCTCTTCACTAGTGGTTCCTTTACGCTTCCTTAGCTGTCTCACATCCTTGGATTAACTCAAAGTTTTTCTTGGTGACACTTGCATGTATCACAGACATCACCCTTGAGTTGAACTTCGCCAGCTTCAGCTCCGTCTCCGTTCAGTCTTCTTCAGGTTTGTTGGATTCAACACCGTCTTTTCCCTTGACCTTTGGCTTAGTCCATCCTGAAATGATTGACTTCCATGCCATGGCATCGATACCTCGGATGGTTGACCTCATCATTGACTTACACAGCCTATAGTTGGACGCATCCAAAATCACCCTTGCAGTGGAAACACATTCATGATAGTTTTTCATTTCTTTCCCAAGGTCTCACCTGTTATACAATTGAACGGGTGACCGCTCTGATACCAATTGTAAATGCAAGAACTATAGCAAGAATTGTAACACAGAGTACACTATAAAATATCTTTTCAAAATAGTTTTCTTTAAAAGAAAACTTGCAAATATCTCTTTAAACAGAACCTCAACAAGATCAAGAACCTCTTGACATGTTGCACTAGCCTCACACGTCTTAAGATCGAATACAAAACCTTAAAACCTCTCCCTTTAGGGTTTTGTGCTTCATTCACTTACAAGTTTATGAAACTTATACTTATGCCAAGAATACAATTCTAGTGACAACCCTAATACCCAGGTGAAGCATGACTATTTATTCACAATAGTCAATCAGCTAAGTTAGCCTCCAAAGAGATTTTTACCAAAAATCCAAACATGATAAGTTCCCTAAAACTTCTTCCAAGTCTCTATGAACCTTATACTGTGAGATCATCCTTCTCCAAGATGAATCTCTACACTCTTACTCTCCAAGTGATATTTGCATTAACTCTGACTTGATCGTCAATCCAGTTTTCAAGTCTTTAGCTCTGTCCTATCTTGATCACTTCACCCGCATACTCGCTATAGTAGGTTGCCGTACTTGCAACTGACACAAGATGTCCACCTGATCTAATTTGCATCTTCAATTCTGCCATTATTGTTTGCTAAGATTTGAAGTGTGATGAAAGAGGAAGTACGTTGCAATGAGAGAAATAAAGGAGACCAACATTCTTATTTACAAAAGTGATTTCATGCGAGCAAGGGGGAAATAGTGGGGTATTAACTGTGACTTACTAGGAGTGGTGCGTCTGAAGCTTTAAAGGACGAACTTAATTAAAGATATGGTGTTGACTTATTAGAGGCATTATAGACAAAGCTTCTAGGAATGGGGTAAAGAAAATGACTTTGAAACGAAGAAGACGAATGTAGAATGATTGGATTGAGTTAGGGCTGTTGTGATCCCATTAGTATAGAGTCGTTTTGCTCAATTTACCGTTTATACATATACATATCATGACAATAAGGTAGGCTTTTTATCTTCACTATTATTTGGGTTGATTATAGTAACCCCTATGTTTTGAATGAGGAGATGTCATTTCATCAAAAAACATAATGTTCTTGAGTGATGAGAATTGAGAAGGCGGAAAGATAAAAGAGAATATATATCTTTACAAAAATTTATATTATCTTTTTTTTTACTCACAAATTCATTCATTAACTAATTAATAAAAAAAATAGAACATGTATAATTTACTTTATTTGCATTGACAATTTTTTTACTAGGTTTTTCAGATTAAGAATAATACAAAAAATAAAAATATCTAAGAGATGCATGAGAAAATCTTCTCTCATTTGATTGATCCAACTTACCTTTAGAGAAATGTTTCTACCATTTGTCATTCAGTTAATCGTCAACATTTAAAACTATTACTTTTAGTGTGTAGAAACTCAAGATGGGTTCTACCATGCTCTTACATTCTCTTGTTTCCCTTTTGTTTTACAATACTATTTTCACACACCTCAATTCATTCGTGAAAAATAAATAATTTCAAATCGTACTTTCATACAAGAGAAGAATCATTAATCTAAACCACAACAATACAAGCAGGAGGGATAGATATGTGAAAGAATCAAAGGGAAAGGATTTGACATGATTAATACAGGTGAAAGGAAAAACTAGAGAGCTCTGCCATTGTCTTCTCATTTTTTTCTCCAAGTTATCTGCGTAACCCAAAAACAAAATAAACATGAGTGATGAAATCATACAATATAATATTATCGTACACAATTGCATGCATATTAATGTACTTCAATAATTGGGTTAAACACGTGTGAGTAATATATAATTTCTTAGTGAAGATGGAAGTTTTAATTAAAGGAAAGAAAAATTAGCATACCCTTTAACTGGACTAAATTTCTCAGATGGAGCAAGTGTAGCCCGGAGGTGGGTTTTTGCCACAGGTAAGAAGAAGCTGAAGAGCAACTGGGACGTACAGCTTAAGGTTAAGAGCTTTAAGCTTAAGTGTAGTGCAGAGACAAGCTGCTGCTTCAACTTCAACGAGGCCTTTAAGTAGCGGACAGCATTTGTTAGCTGCTGGGTCTCCAAGCCCTATCTTTACTAAACCTCCCAACAAGTCAACACACGCCCCCAACTTCAGCGTGTCTATTGGACATGTCGCCTTCCCAGTGCCTGATGGAGGCTTATGGCTACCCGGGGGTGGAGGGCAATCTTTTCCTCCTGGAGTAGGAGGGTTTGTCCCCGGAGGAAGAATAGGACCCACAATCGGCAATGGTGGCAGTGGCAATGTGGGTAGCCCTCCCACCGGAGGTATGGGTAGCCCTCCAACCGGAGGTATGGGTAGCCCTCCCACCGGAGGAAGTGGTAGTTCTGGGACGGTCACGGGAGGTACAGGTAGCTTTGGGACGGTGACAGGTGGAACAGGTAGCTTAGGAACTGTCACCGGAGGAACTGGAAGCTTAGGTACGGTCACTGGAGGAACAGGTAGCTTTGGAACTGTCACCGGAGGAACTGGAAGCTTAGGGACAGTCACTGGAGGAACGGGTAGCTTGGGAACAGTTACAGGGGGTTTAATGGAGGGTTTTCCACCCTTCCTGTGGTTGCAGGAGCCACATGAGAAGGATTGTTGGGGAAAGAAGATAATGCAAATGAGAATGAAACAGAGAGGAAGAGATGAGAGTTTGGATGACTCCATGTTGAGAAGAGTGGATGGAGGAAAGATAAGAAAGGTTATATGAATATATAGGGCAAGAATGGAAAGACGGGATCACGTGAACATGGGGGCTACTTCTGCAATAAGAAGAGAAGCCCCAAAATAAGCATGGTTGGCACTTATCATAAGAATACAAATTCTATTCATGACCCATCGCTATATATCATCACATGTCGCCTCTCTTTTTTCACGGCTAATTTATATTGGGTTTACTATAAGTATGTATATATATATATACAACCATGGTCTGCTAAAAGTTTAATATATACTAAATTAGGAAATTAACGAAAACAGTATTTTAATTACAGAAGCCCTAGCCGCTCAGGAGGGGATGAGAATGGCGACTCCACGATCCAGATAGACTTGACGTCGATTCTGCACTCGGCGGTCTCTGCATCATCGCAGGGGAGACTATCCGACACTCCCTGTGTATCGAGGTGGTCCCACGGCGTTTCCTGGAGGTGTCGTAGCTGTCGTCTTGTTCACGCTTCCCGTTGCTGCTTCGTCGCTTCGCTTGGTGGAGAGAACCATTTCGGATCTGATCACCACGCTCTGACCACGCTAGATTGGAGCTTCCTTAGAAGCTTTGATCCCTCTGATCATCACGTTCTTTGACGTGGAGGTCACCAGAACTAGCCGCTGCGTTCACGTTCCCTGATCTGTTCGCATCCACTCTCATCTGATCACTCACGTGTCCCCAAGCTACAGCACGAATCTCTTTGATTTGGCTCGGCGAACCTATACGAGGATCACGTAGACGCTAAGTATTCATGGGGTCATCTTACAGATCACGTTCTAGCCACATGGCAGACATGAAAGGAAAAGGTATCCTTTACGAGGATGATGACGCGCCGATCATTCTGATGGATCAGGATGATTCACTGGTTGCTAGCGAGTTCAGTCTCTCGCTTATAGGCAAGGTTCTCAACCTGAAGAAACAAAACGTTGAGAAGCTACTTCAGAAGATGCCATCACAATGGGGCATGGAAGATCGCATTACGGCTAATGATCTGGGCAATGGGAAATTTCTCCTTAATTTCACTTCCGAAGAGGATCTCAGCTCTGTTCTTCGACAGGGTCCTTTCCATTTTAACTTCTGTATGTTTGTGCTGGTGCGATGGGAACCCATTGTTCATGATGATTACCCGTGGATCGTTCCTTTTAAGGTTCAAGTGATTGGCCTCCCTTTGCATCTTTGGACGGATACAAATCTTAGGAACATTGGGGCAAGATTAGGCCATGTTCATGTTGATTCTTTGGATGTGGCTGAGGGCAGTATGCTCATTGATGTGGACTCTAGGAAACCCCTCAAATTCTCAAGGAAAGTGGAGTCGAAGGACGGAGATGAGGTCACCATTGAAATCAAGTACGAGAAGCTTTTTAAGCACTGCTCTACATGTGGTATGCTTACCCATGAGAAGGATCATTGTCCTTCTTTGGATGTGCGATCGCGGCTTCAGTCTCAACCAGAGCGACCTGGTATTTTTACGAGATGCAGGTTTCACAGGATAAGGCACAGCATCATAACTTTCACACTGAGCAGAGGCCAAATGTATACGACCGTCAGCCTTATGGGCAACGTTGGAACCTGCCAGACACGCAGCTCGAGTCGAGGTATGGCGAGGATGACAGGAAGTATGCACAAAGGACGCATCAGCCTGGTAATCTCCGTGCTACGATCTGATAGGATCATGAGACGCCATAATGATCCTAATCGAGCAATAGATATGGAGCTTCTAAGGGTCCGTATGACCGTAATCTGAAGCAGACTTGGCGCGAGAAAGCTGTGCCTATTAAGCGTCCAGTCTCAGCGCCAATGGCGCCAGCGTCAACACCAACAAGCTCTCGAATTTTTTGAATTTGGAAAATACTCAACAAAAATGTTCCCACGGTTGTTGAGTTCAAAGCGGCAGGCCAGGAGAGGTTTGTTAGAGAGGTGAATTGCTATTGTGTGAATTGGTTGTTTTCACGTATTGATTGACATGGAGAGAATGTTCAAAGCGGGCAAAGGAGCTTTTTTCTCTTTGATTGAACGAATTTTTGAAATTCCTGCAGAAATCAATTTTTTGTGTTTTTTGTTTTTTGAATTGACATTGAAGGAAATCAGGACATGAAATGATTGATGTGAATGATTTGATGAGGATGTTACTTGGTTTGACCTCAAGATGGAGAATGAGAAGAGAATTGTGATTGTTTGTGAATTTGAATTGAGAGAAGGGTCGAAACAGTTTGAAGTGAATCTTGATGTTCAGAAATTTTTATTTGAGATTTTCAGAAGCAAAAAAAATGAATGTTTCGTTTTTCGGATCAACTTTGAATTTCTTCGTCTTCAAAGGATTTGTTAGTTTATGGGTGAATTCGAGTTTGTCAAGGAAACATGAAATGGTTTTTGATTTGAAAGTGTGTTGTTTCAATGGAGTGTTCCAAAAGTGATGGTTGATGGGTTGAATTGAATTTGAATGAGGACTCAGTTTGAACTGTCGGGGATTGGAAATCCTCAATTTCGAATTTTTTGAACGGAGATTTGTTGAAGCATCGCCCAGGAATTGTTTGTTTTTTTGAGACGAAAATGAGAGCTGTTTTTGAATTTCAGGCGATTTAGATTTGTTGATTATTTGTTTTGAATTGTTGTTTTGAATTTTTTGTGATTTTTTGAATTGTCTTTTGTTGATGTTTTGTTGAATTTGATTTGTTTTGAGGAATTGTTGGAATTGGTTTTTGACTTGATTTTATGAGTGATTTTGGTGATACTTTGTTTGATGAAATTTGGGAAGGTTTACGCGTGTTCTTTTTTTCTTCTTTTTGGTTGTTTGTTGATATTAGAATTTTTTTTGATTGTTGTTCATGATTGAAAAAGGAAGGAAAGGAATTGAATTTTTGTCTTTAATTTGAAATTGAAATTTGTTTTTGTGGTTGTTTTTTTTTACGGCTGATTTTTTTTCTGGGTGGGGAGGAGGATTGAATGTTCGATGTTGCTTAGAAGATAGTGGAAATTGGAATTTGAATTTTGTTTGTTGGTATGTGAATTCTATGGTGAATATGTTGATCGTTGTTCTCCGACATTTCATGTATCATATGGAATTTAGGGATTGTTTTTGAAATTTGATAAGTTGTTGGATGAATGAAATACGGCAATTTATTAATGATGGATGGAATCTTTTGAAAACTGCGAATTTTTGAATATTGAGGTGCAGGAAATTTGAAATCAAGAGCTTGTTGATGCGGAATTTCTTTTTTTGTTTTGTTGGAACTTGGTAGGTAGAAATTTGTTGAATGTTGATAAGCAAAAGAAGATAATGCCACAACTGAAGAATTTCTTTGCTGGTATGTCGGAATTTTGTGAATTGTTTGCTTGAAGAGATGTTTTGGTTTTTAGATTGTAGTTTTTTTGGTTTTGTGAATCAGATTGAAAAAAAATAGAAATTGTTGTTTGAAGAATGGGAATGTTTGATTGTTTTGGAACTATGTTTGTTTTGTTTTTGAATTGAAATCTTTTTTGGAATTTTTTCCGGAATTTTTGGTTTGGTGAAAATTTTTTATGAATTGAATTGTTTGGGGATTTGTTTTTTGTTTGGAAGTTTGGAATTTGGTGAAAATGTTGAATTTTTTGTGAATGACTTATTGAAGATTTTTTTTGAGGTTTTGGAATTTTTTGAATGTTTGAATTTGGTGAAATCTTTGAAGGTGAATTGTCTTGTTGATTGAATTTGTTTTTGTTTGATGTTTTGGATGTTTGTTTTTAAGTTTTTTTTTGAATGTCATGGCGTTTTAGATGTTTTTAGTTTGTTTCCAGAATGTTTTGTAATGATGTTTGAATTGATTTGAATTGTTTTTTGATTTTGTTTTTTATGTCAGTTTTTGAATGTTTTGTTGAAATTGTTTGAATTTGTTTTACGAAAATTTGTTTGGATTTTTGAATTGAATTTGTTTGAAATAAAGTACGAGAAGCTTTTTATTTAAGCACGCTCTAAAGTGGTATGCTACCATATGAGAAAGGATCATTGTCCTTCTTTGGATGTGCGATACGGCTTCAGAATCAACCAGAGCGGGACCTAAAAAGTCCTGTATTTTTACGAGGATGCATGGGTTCCACAGGAATTAAGGCACAGCATCATAACCTTCCTCCACAATGAGCAGAAGGCCAAATGTAATACGGAACCGTACAGCCTTATGGGCAACGTAGGAACCTGCCAGACACGCAGCTCAGTCGAAGGATAATGGCGAGGATGACAGGAAAAGTATGCACAAAGGACGCATCAGCCTGGTAATCTCCGTGCTACGCATTCTGATAGGATCATGAGACGCCATAATGATCCTAATCGGAGCAATAGATATGGAGCTTCTAAGGGTCCGTATGACCGTAATCTGAAGCAGACTTGGCGCGAGAAAGCTGTGCCTATTAAGCGTCCAGTCTCAGCGCCAATGGCGCCAGGTCAACACCAACCAGCTCTCGACAGATTGTTCCTTATAACAACCTACTGTACAAGTAAAAATGGTTCCCACGGTGTGATTGAGTATCAAAGCGGCAGGCCAGGAGAGTGTATCAGTGCTAGAGGTGCTAAGAGATGGCCAGTGCTATGTAACGCCATCACGTATTGACCATGACATGGAGGAGAATGTCACAAAGAGGGGGCAAAGGAGCTTACTCGCTCTCTTTCTTTCACGAGCCTTAGTGACCACGAGCCGGTAAACCGTTCCTGCAGACAATCAGATTATTGGTGCTTTGAATGACATGGATATTGAGGACAATCAGGAGGATGGAATGATGGAATGTGAAGGGATAGATGAGGATTTACTTGGATTTGACCTCAAAGAGATGGAAGAGAGAGAAGGGCAGCAGGCTGTGAGCAGTGTTGTGAGGGGGCCTGCAACTTCAGAACCTGATAATAAAGGGTCGAAGCACAGCAGACAAAGTAATAAAATGAATGTCCCTTTGGGCCTTCAGAGCAAAAAATTTGAGATCCTTCGTCGAGGATCTCCTCGGAAGTCTCTCTTCGTCTCACGGAGCTCATATGGCTAGAGATTCGAGCAGGTCAAGGAAACATGACCATAGTTCAAAGAGGCAGAGAAGTGGTGTTTCCAATGGAGTGTCCAAAAGTGATGGATTGATGGGTTCCAAAACTCATCACATGAGTATAAATGAGGACACTCAGTTGGAACTGTCGAGGGATTGGAAACGACCTCACAGTTCGACGCCTTACGGAGATGTGTGAGAAGCATCGCCCAGGACTTGTGTTTCTTTCTGAGACGAAGAATAGGAGGCCGCTGCTGCAAACATTCAGGCCGATTTAGGATTTGATCATTTATTTACCGTTGAGCCACTTGGCCTTAGCGGAGGTTTAGCTTTATTTTTTATGGATGATTTTCGAGTTAATGTTTTATTTTCGAATAACAGAATGATTGACATTGAGGCAATCATTGATGGAATAAAAGTTTTCATGACGTTTGTTTATGGTGACCCTGTTTTGGAACGACGAGATGAGATTTGGGAACGTCTTACGCGTTTCTCAACAACTAAAAATGGACCTTGGTTCATGATAGGAGACTTTAATGAGATAACATGTCATAACGAGAAAACAGGAGGAAGACAACGCCCTGATAGCTCTTTTCTTCCTTTTAAGCAGATGCTTAATGATTGTGGCATGTTAGAATTTCCTTTTACGGGTGATATGCTTTCTTGGGTGGGGAAGAGAGCAGGAGGATCAACAGTTCGATGTCGCTTAGACAGAGCAGTGGGAAATGCGGACTGGCATGAGAAGTTTCCCCACTCGACTGTTAAGTATATGAGGCTATGGGGATCGGATCATCGTCCGATTCTTGCAGACATACTCTACCATAAAGCCAACGAGAAGATCCAGGAAGTTTAAATTTGATAAAAGATGGTTGGATAATGAGGATCTACGGCAAGTTATCCTTGATGGATGGAAATCTCCTGATCTTCCTCCAAACGCGAATATTATGGAACATATTGCCAGCTGCAGGAGAGCCTTGAGTGAGTGGCGGAAGCAAAATAATGTCAATTCGGCAAAATTAGTGGAGGAACTTAAAGAAAAGGTGGAAGGCTTGTATGCAGATGATAATGCCACAACTGAAGAAATTGCTGCAGCTCTGAGGGAACTCTCACATGCTCTTAAAGCGGAAGAGATGTTCTGGAAGCAAAGAGTCGGGTGTTTTGGCTGAGAGAGGGAGATAGAAATACAAAATTTTTCCATGCTTGACGAAGCAAAGAAGAGCAAAAAATAGATCACGCAGCTCTTAGATGAGAATGGGAATATTATTGAGGATGAGGAAGGACTTGTAGCCATTGCTACTAGTTACTTCAGGCAGATTTTTGAATCATCGATCCCGGAGGAGATCGCGGAGGCGCTGGCTCAGGTGCCAACAACGATAACTGGTGCTATGAATGACGACCTTACAGCTCCGGTCTCTGAATGGGAGGTCAAATTGGCACTTTTTGCTATGCACCCAGAGAAAGCTCCAGGGACCAGATGGGATGACTGCACTTTTCTACCAGAAATTTTGGGATATAGTAAAGGAGGATTTAACTCTTATGGTTAATAAATTTCTTTTCGAGGGGACGATGGCGAACGGACTGAATGACACAAATATATGTCTCATCCCGAAGATATCAAAGCCTAATGCAATGACTCAATTCAGACCCATTAGCCTGTGCAATGTCAGCTACAAGATAATCTCTAAAGTCTTATGCCAGAGGTTGAAAAAAGTGCTACCAGGTTTGATATCGGAGACCCAGTCAGCCTTTGTTGCTGGGAGACAGATTTCAGATATGTTATGATCGCTCAGGAGTTGTTTCACGCATTGCGCGAACGAAACCAAGTGGACGAAATAAAAGGATGGCCATCAAGACAGACATGAGCAAAGCATATGATAGGATGGAGTGGTCGTTTATTGAAGCTGTCCTGCGTAAAATGGGATTCTCAGAAACTTGGACTAGCTGGGTCATGCGATGCATTACATCGGTGAAATACAAGGTCTCATGAATGGAGAGCCAAGGGGAATATTATTCCAGGTAGAGGACTAAGACAAGGAGATCCTTTGTCTCCTTTCATTTTTTTCTATGCACGGAAGCGCTCGCTAGCCTTCTTAATCATGCAGAGATACAAGGGAAGATAACAGGGATGCGTGTTACACGCACGTGTCCGTCGGTCGGTATCCCACCTCTCTTTGCTGATGATAGCCTTTTCTTCTGTAAGGCGGAGCCCCGTGAATGTGAAGAAGTGAAAGTAAAAGTAGTCAGGAAATATGGTCAAAGCATCTGGTCAATGCATCAACTTCGACAAATCCTCCTTACTCTTTGTAAGCGGATTAATGCAAATACGAGACAAGAGATTAAAGACGCACTTGGGATACAGAATGAAGGAGGAATGGGAACATACTTAGGCATCCCCGAAGACATAAGCGGGTCTAAATGCAAACTTTTTGCATTTCTGAAAGATAAGCTGATGCATAGAGTGAATGGATGGACAGGTAGATGGCTCTCAAAAGGTGGAAAGGAAGTACTGATTAAATCCATTCTGCTCGCTCTTCCGACATACGTCATGTCAACTTTCCTGCTCCCATTGGAGATATGTGAAAATTTGGCAAGTGCCATTGCTCAGTTCTGGTGGAGGATCCTCAAGCGTGGGCCAAGCTTTGCGACGGAATTGGAGAGAATAGAGACGTTCCAGATATGTTTCCCGGACTTCAACATCACTTACGTTCCACGGGCGCAAAATCAGACAGCAGATTTTCTAGCCAAGACTGCTAGATCTTTTCGTAGAGAGTTACATTTTGTTGGTTGTTCTATTCCGGTTTGGTTACCCAGACCACCTCAAGTTTGAGTAATAGAATAGCCTTTTGACGTCAAAAAAAAAAAAAAAATATATACTAAATTTTTTGATCCACGCACCAGTGCGGATGTTATTAATTTTTAATGTATAATAGATTTTGACCCAATTCACCCTATTTATAATTGCTTTTGTTTAGTATGTCTTTGTATATGTTTGAATTTGTTTTGTTATATTCGCCATGGTATTTAACTTCTGAAGGTTTATTATTTGCTGAACCGTTGTATTGTGTGTATAATATAGACAGATTGTTAATTTCATGTTTTAGTTACACTTTGGAAAGTTTTATTGAGTGTAGAATTTGGTTTTATTGTGTGTATACTATAGACAGATTGTTAATTTCATGTTTTAGTTACACTTTGGAAAGTTTTATTGAGTGTAGAATTTGGTTTTATTCGCAATCTGTTCGTGCTACTATGAAATTCTGTTTTCAAAACTAAAGTGAAAAATACACAAGTTCATTTCCAATGTGTTCATGGTAGTGTAAATCATAAGCATATCATTATTCAAATATATATGATTTTGATGTTCTATATTCCGATAACTTCATGTATGCGTACCCAGTTTGTCATGTGTGTGTAAATGATTAGTAATCCTTGACACGATGACCGTTTAATTATTTATACGAAATCGTTTTGTTATGTCTCATTTGTTTAAATAAACCAGGATAAATAATTTGGTTATAAGTTTATATTATGTTTCATGTTGGTTAATAATTTTAGACTATGCATTAGGTAGAGGACGTTAGGATTAGTTCTAGGGAGTTGTCTAATTACTAAAGTACTATTAATGAAAATCTAATCTATTAGTAAATCCGTATGATTGAATAACAATTGAATTAGATTAGAATTTATAAAACATTAAACAATAACATATGATTTTAATATGAATTTTAAAATCATAGAACCAATAACACTAGATTTCAATATAAATTTTAAAATCATAGAACCAATAACACTAGATTTTAAAATTATAGAACCAATAACCAATAACACTTTTTGAGAAACTTATTTGTCAGCAACCAATGCTGATGCTCTATTTAAAATTTATATAAACTAATAACATCTCGTAATCTATTAGAGCATCAGCATTGGTTGCTGACAAATAAGTTTTTTAAAAAATAATAAAATAATTAAAATAAAATTTTCAATTATTTTTATTTCTGTCTAAATCATTACACCAATCATTATTGGACGGGTGGAAAAACGTTTCTCACTTTTTGATTGTGAGTACCTTTATAAAGAGACTAGTGTTACTCCCATGTGTAGCATGGGTCAAAATAACTGTATTTTAAATTATTTAATGATAAAACTCTAATTTCATTCATCAATGAGAATAAGTTATTATTATTACATTTTATAAATTATTATTTTAGTTAGGTACTATATATAAATATAAATATCAATGGGAATGGCCTGTCAGATGGTTGTAGTCCAACTAAAAAGTTGGAACGGTATAAAACAATATTTCTGGTATTTTTTTTTAAATGGATATACAGATATGTTTGCAATCATTTTCTGTTTAAAAATTAAGATACATATCAACACATATAAATATAGTTTAGATTATTATATTTGATTTATTCAGTCTCTTTGTTTTTGTCTCGTAAATAAATTTTCATATGAAGTACAACTTTGTATTTTTGATAAATGATGATAAAACAATATTGAAAATTTTATATAAAAGAATTTGACGTCTTGAGACCTAATATAAAGGTGGAATAGAAAATTTAAGTATGAAAAAGAATATCCATGTTTAGAAGTTACAAAAAAACGCATTTAAGATTTATTTCAAACACTTTTCATTCTCCGAACTCCAAAAATCCTTATATTTTTTCTTAATGGCTACACCTTTCCTTCTTCTTTAGTTTCTGTTTTGTTTCTTATTTATGGCGATTGGCGACCATTTTTGTTTCAAAAATAGGTAACAGAACCGATGATGAAAAACAATTTATAGAGAAAAGTAGAAAAATATTTTGTTACCTTATTTGCTGATAAATATACTCAAGCGTCGTTTTCAATCTGAAGTATCTTAGAGCAAGTCCATCAATTAGGACCTCTAAAGGGCTCTAATGATTTAATTAAGATTAAATAAGGTGATTTGGCAAGATTAGAACCTTGGTTAGTGGAAATATTTTTTTCCTCCTCCAATGGGAGAACCCCTATGGGGTTCTTAAAAAAAAATTAATTAGAATTATTTAAAATAAAAGCATACATAAAATTTTTAATAAAAATTACAAAAAAGATATTAAAAATACAAATACAAAAAGTAAACGAAAAAAAAAACGATTAGTTGAAATCTCCATTTGTTCCAAATTTTTGCCATATATTCTCAACTAAATCAGCTTTCAATTGTTGATGTATTGTTTTATCACGAATTTGATTCCGAATGGCCATCATATTGTCGAGATTTGAAGGCATATCTATAGAAAATGTGAAATCCACTTCTGAAGTTCGGTTTGATTCCGGCTGTGCGAAAAGTGATACATCATACTGAGTGAACCCTCGTTCGTCTTCTACGATCATATTATGTAGAATGATACATGCTCTCATTATCTTTCCAATTTTTATTTTATCCCACAAAAGAGCTGGGTTTTTGACTATGGCAAATCGAGCTTGCAAGACCCCAAAAGCACGCTCCACATCTTTACGTACAGTGTCTTGATGTGTAGCGAATAAGGAAGCTTTCGGACCTTGCGGAAGTGTAATAGATTGGACAAAAGTAGCACATTTTGGATAAATACCATCTGTGAGATAGTAAGCCAAATTGTACTTGTGTTCATTGACAATGTAATTAACTTTTGGAGCTCGACCTTGTAATATATCATCAAAAACTGGTGATCGATCAAGAACATTGATATCGTTTAATGTATCCAGAGATCGTGTGAAGCTACAGCCTCTATAACAATTGTTGGCTTTCCTGATCCACGTGTATATTGACCTTTCCATGCGGTCGGACAATTCTTCTACTCCCAATGCATACAATCAATGTTTCCTATCATCCTGGGAAAGCCGCGTATCTCTCCAATATCGAGCAGTCGTTGAAGATCTTCTGGCGTGGGTCTTCTTAGATACTCATCTCCAAACAAATAGATGATTCCTTGAACAAAATGTCCCAAGCATAAAAGCACTGTGGTCTCACCAAGTCGAAGGTATTCGTCGACCGCATTAGCTGGACATTCATATGCCATCATACGAATTGCTGCCGTTGCCTTTTGTAACGGAGAGTGACCGAACCTTCCAGTAGCATCTCTTCTTTGTTGAAAGTATGGGACTTCAGCGGATAGTCGATCAACAATATGCATGAACAAGCCCTTGTTCATTCGAAACCGGCGTCGAAACATGTGAGAAGGATATGTTGCATCTTTACTAAAATAATCGTTCCATAACTGCAAGTGTCCCTGTTCTCGTTGTCTTTCGATGTAAGCTCGTTTCTTTTTTGACCTTGATGCTTCTTGGCGATTTTCATTACGCATGAGGAGATTTTCGAAATGTTGATCGAAAAATTGATCAAATTTTCCATCCATCATTTCTTCAATATCATTATTAGAAATATCATTATTAGAAGAAGAAGCCATATAGCTTGAGCTTGAGAAAATGTATTTGAGGATGAGAGAAATGGTATTTGAACTTGAGAAAATGTATTTAAGGATGAGAGAAATGGTATTTGAACTTGAGAAAATGTATTTGAGGATGAGAGAAATGGTATTTGAACTTGAGAGAACTGGTTTTGAGGATGAGAGAAATGGTATTTGAACTTGAGAGAAATGGTTTTGAGCTAGAGAGAAATGGTAATGGTTTTGTACTTGAGAGAAATTGTATTTGCGCTTGAGAAAAACGGTAATGGTTTTGAACTGATTTGTATTTGCTTTAAGACAAATGGTAATGGTTTTGAACTGATTTGTATTTGCTTTAAGACAAATGGTTACACACGGAGATAAAGGTTGATCATTTGCAACATCAACAGGCAGTCACGAGTGTTGTATATAAAGAAAGCCAATGGCTATAAAGACACACACGGAGAGAAATGTAATATAAAGAAAGCCAATGGCTTGAGAGAAAATAAAGAAAGCAAGTCACGAGTGTTGGCTTCTTCTCTGCTTCAAAACTTTATGTCACGAGATACAAGCTTTTGTCTTGGCTTCTTGTGTCACAAGTCTTCTCTGTTTCACCTGAAAAAAAAAATAGAGAACACAAGCATGAGTGATGATAGCCACAAGCAAACACAAATAGGCACAAGCAAACAACCACTAAAACTAAATACATATCACTTCAACTCAACTAACACAGAGTAAACCAACCACGAAAATAAATACAAACAGTCATATCCAGTTCCTATCCAAATCAATATCTAACTAAAGCAATACTACAATCAATTTAATTCCTAACCAAATCAATATCTAACACACATTCAACTAACTAAAGCCATACTAAAGTGTACTTACCTCTTGCCAACTGAGAAATGGAAGATTGTGTTCGGACTTGAATGCTTTGTTGATGTTGCACCCGTTTCTGAGAGAGACTCTGGTCCGTAATCAATGCAAAAGAAAACGCCCCTGCTTTCACCCACGCACACCACACATCCTTGCACAACCAACACCGAAAGTAAAATTAAAAGCTGATTTGACCAAAGCTACTATCACTAAATTCGAGCACAACTACTTTCCGTTTCAATTGCTAAAATTATTAACCATCTCGACCAAAGCTAATATCACTAACCAATCAGTTCATCAGTAGTTTGAAATTTAGAGAAAAAGATCAAAGCATATTAACAAACCTTGAGCAGACATCGTGATGTAACCATTTCCTCTCCACAATGGAATAACAAAGTGACGCCTGCAATTGATACATCATCAGACATTAGAAGATTATATTTAGAGAAGAAAAAAAACTGATGATCAGCTTATTACCACTCGCCTGCTTGTTGATCCAACTAATAAATTGAGAAGCTTTCATAGTGATCCCAATATGCCCTCGTCCCAACTGATACAGCCAAAATACAACCATCAGTAAATCAGAAAGACATCAAAGACGGAATCTTTATAGGACAGAGAGGAGAAAATTAAACCGTACCCGATCGAAGTGAGTTCCTCCGGAGATTTGGTTTTGGATCTATCCAAATCCATGATCGAATCCAACGGTTTCGGATTCAACGGTGAGAAGAAGAAGATGATCGAATCCAACGGTTTCAAGCCTGAACGGTGAGAAGAAGAAGATGACCGTGCGGTGAAGATCTGTCTACACGGGCAACGAGAGGACGAAGAGAGCTTTCATCCTTGCAAAGTGAGAAGAAGAAGATGATCGATCAAAGAAGAAGATGACCGATCGAAGAAGAAGAAGACCGATCGTTTCCGAGATCGCCAAAAGAATCGCCATAGAAGACGGAGAGATCGAAGAAAGAGGAAGAAAAGAAGAGAGAGAGAGACAATCATGCGGTCCAATAGAAAGCCTCCGCGTATGGATCCTTAACAATCCAAAAATCCCAAAATTAAGACCGGTCCTATGCTTTCTATTTCTTTTTCATTTATTTTTTTTTCTTTATTCTTTTAGAAACATCATTTAGAACTCCCGATGGAGTTGGTCTTAGTATTGGGCTCGTCAAATATGATGAAATTTGAGGAAACTGTGAGAATAAGCATAAAAAGGAAGTGCATTAAAACTTTTGAGAAGTTATATTGATAACCTTGTATCTGAAACTATGAAGAATATCGAGAAAAGTAAAGAGCAATATGGTGAAGCTTGATGGCGATTGCAAATTATATAAAGAAGAAAACATTTGGTAAAAACAGTTTGATAAAGAATATAAGTAGACAAACGTGGGATCAAAATTATGAGAAAAGTTAGGAACTTAGATATTTTCAATTATAGAAAAATAGGGATAAATTATATTATTTTTTTGTTAATCAATGCCATGTGTCAAAATTTTAGTGGTCAAGTGACTTGTGTTTTAGTATATAAGGGATGTTTCTAGTCGAATGTGTTTCTCTTTCTTACTTTATCCATTTTTTGTTATTTGTTTGATAGGAAGAAACTCTTAGAGATACCGTCACTGCAGATGCTCTTAGGTTTTAGTTTAAAAGGAGTGACATTTTTGTAATATTCCACATGAAATTGAAGTTAAATCTCTTATATATTAATCCCAGAGTATTACAACATGTTTTCGTAGTCACGTGTCATAATTGGAATGATTATTAGAATCCTTAGAAAAATAAGTTGCTCCATATAAATATATATTATATTTTTATTAAACTAACTATTAAATTTATTAGTACTGTACAAAAGAATATTCTTAATTCTTTCTTTAAATAAAAGCTGCGGAATTTCTTAATATGATAAACATATATATGACAATTAATGATTATGAATTATACATATTTGATAGCAATTTTTGTATCTTCTATTTTCTTAAATTTATACTATTAAAAAATTAAACAATCACATTAAGCATATAATTAAAAAAATTAGATTTGTTTTAATATGTTATATTTTAAATTTTTTAAAACAACGATAAATTATTAAAAATTGTAAAAATCTCACACTGGAAATTTTGTGATCAATAGCTTATTTGTTTTTTGTTCAATCAAGATACAATAAATCGTATGAATATGAAGTCTCATTAATAGATACTCATATTATATATATTTCATTTAAATTAATTATCTACTATATTAAAATATAAAATGTTAATTTCAAAATTATTGAGATCTTGATATTTTAATTTTGAAATTTGTATTGAAAAATCTTACATTAATTTTTTTGTAATTAGCGGTTTAAATTTTTGTTACAGTAAATATACAAATGTCAATAAAATCATATGAGTAGGAAGTGTCAATAATAAATATTTATATTAAAATATACTATATATAAATATATATATATATATATGTCAATATCACTAAAGTTTAATTATATACCATATAAAGTAAATAAAATGATTGTTTTGATTTATTTACCAAAAAAATGATTGTAAATAAACAAAATGTATTAGTTTTGATTTATGTGTTTACTCTAATGTATATACTTTTATGTATATAAATTAATTTTTAAATAGGTGTTTTCTAATATGTTATTTGATCCTCAAAATTCAAGAAATACACTTCTTCAAATCGAAATGATTTTTAATATTGGAAGCACTATATATATATATATATATTATTTCATTCAGATTAAATAATTTAGTCTTCATTTTTATTCCTAATTTTTTTTTAATGAAATATCATAATAATATTCCAATTACTTCCTTTTGAGTTTGTTCGACGAATGAGATATTTGATCATTCGTCTAATATTTGTTTTTCCTTAATATCCTATCTAGCTATTATAATTGTAAAAATGTGAGATTTGAACTATTTATTATAAGTTTTCTGGTTTATCATTTAAGAAATCAAAAAGTTTTTAGTTAATACAATAGTTTACATGCATATACTAGAATGATAAACTATTATATATATTTTTATTGGTATACTCTAAGTAACTAAACCTCAGAAGCGTAGGTTAATAAAATAAATAATTTATTTTGTTGTTTTAGAATTAGATGTTTTTAGACCAAACTGGTGAATATATACTAGACAAATATTTATATTTCACTTATATTCTATAACAGCTTAATATATTAGATTTGAACACAAACCTATGAATACAGTTTGCCGGTGATTTTCTTCAAAGTTTTGATTCTTAGATATGTAGCTGGGGTGAAACTAATTTTTACTGATATCCATCTTTTTTAATTGACACTTATGTAATTCATCGAATTCACATAATAAGTTATAAGAAAAAGAAACAAAACTCATATCAGTGAACCAGAAACGAGAACGATAGCACAATTTTATAGAGGTAAAAACTGAAATCACTTACGTAGAGTCAATAATAAACAAATCGAGAACAGAAAACATAATCCGCTTTCGTTATTTTACAATCGATGTTGCATATATGGTTTTAGTGATTTTTGCCAGCCGCAAAACTTAATTTTTTTTTATGCATATGAAGTCTTTTAAATAATTAAAATGAGATTTAATATGTTAACTCTTCAACAACGATGATACATTTAAGAGAACTATATTTGTATTCATCATTTTGTAATCGATAAAAATTGTAGTTTTACAAAATGATAAAACTATTTAATAAAAAAAATTAGTATAAAAAACGCATCACGCATGTGCGCGGATTATCATCTAGTTCACAATGTACTTTTTTTAATAGATAAGATATATATATTCGTTTATGTAAACTCCATTCTACAAGCTTAGTTCCATCTTATACTTCATTTCATATGTGCTTTGCGTGGGATGAACATTGAATATACAAATTACTTTTACATACAATTATTTATTATGCGTTCTTGTTTATATTATAAATAATAATATAATAAATATATATTGAATAATTAAGAATTCAACAACAATTATGTATATACTTAAACTGGCACGATCACATAAATTAAAACAATCATTTGTTTATTTACAATAATTTTATGATAAATTAATGGGCTTTTTGCAAAATTAACCTACAACTTAAAGTCAAACACAAAACTAACCTCATTTTTTTTTGAAAATTGGTTTTGCCCTATTCATCCCACAAGTTCATATAATTTACGAAAATGCCATCAATTTTTTTTTTCTTTTTTTTTCGAAAATGACATCTTTACTCTCTCACCCTCATCATCTTCAAGTAATTACAAGATTGTCATTGTCATCAATACCACAACCACTATGAACAACCAATTTGAAGCTCTTAATGCTCCCAAAATCGATTTACCCTTCTTCTTTTTCCATTCTTGTGAACTAAACACAACATATCTCTCACTTTCTCTCCACAATGAGCTAAAAAAACCCAAGATTTTGATTCTAAAATTTTTATGGTTCATAGAGTCATAGAAGCTAACGATTCTGGATGGGTGACTTTCGTTTGTGATTCTGTGTGCTTGGAGAAGCCTTATGTATGCTAAGGAACTTATCTCACCAATTTAAGGTATGACATAGAGTTTTTTTCCAGATCTGTTCGTCAGACGACTTACTTGGGAAGTCGTCTGGCTGTAGACGACTTAACTGGAAGTCGTCTGGCTGTAGACGACTTACCTGGAAGTCGTCTGGTCAACGCAAAGGTTATTTTTGCAATTGACTTTGAAATTTGTAACCTAAGACGACTGAAAGTTAAGTCGTCTACTATTGTTTGGTTTCAAAAAAATTTCCAAAGAACCTAGACGACTTACATTTCAGTCTTCATAGGTTAGTTTTGCATTTGACTGGATAATTACAGAAGTTTGACTTCCCCAGACGACTTACATTTCAGTCGTCTGTCGAAAATTAAAATAATAATATTTTTTAAAAAGTAAACGACTTACAATTAAGTAGTCATAGGTTAGTTTTGCAATTGAAAAAAAAAACTTCAAGATTTAATTATACACAGACGACTTATAATTCAGTCATCCACCAGACGACTTACTTGGTGGTCGAGGATTTTTTTCCGAGATTCTGGTCAAACCTCGTAAATCCTGGACGACTTACATTTCAGTCGTCTCGTGGACGACTGAATTATAAGTCGTCTGTATATAATTAAATCTTGAAGTTTTTTTTTTTCAATTGCAAAACTAACCTATGACGACTTAACTGTAAGTCGTCTACTTTAAAACAAATATTATTATTTTAATTTTCACTAGACGACTGAAATGTAAGTCGTCCAGAAAAGTCAAACTTCTGAAATAATCCAGTCAAATGCAAAACTAACCTATGACGACTGAAATGTAAGTCGTCTAGCTTTTTTGGAGTTTTTTTTTTAACCAAACAATAGTAGACGACTTATTTTTCAGTCGTCCGAAATAACAGATTTCAAAGTCAATTGCAAAAATAACCTCTGCGTTGACCAGACGACGTATAGTTTTTAAGTCTTCTACGTTAGTTTTTGAATAACTTGTATTTTTAAGAGTGATAAGTAACTTCAAGATATGTAAGACTCATATTTACAAAATATGTTCTCTCCCTTAGTTTTATTAAATTTGACTAAGTTTTTCAACGCAAACTTATAAAAAAATATGATATGCTTTGACTAGTTACTATTGTTTGTTTCCATCTCTTAAGTATTATTGTTATAGACAATAATGATGACTATTGTTATGAGTTGGAAGAAGGGTTAAATGCTTCTTAAAATGTTGTATCAATATGAAGCTACCAACATTCTTGTTTATTAAGATGAGAAAAGACCATTGGAGTTTATTATTGCATATGAGAGATCCAAAGATAAGAAAAAGGCTACTGAAGTCTATTATTTCATTGATTTGTAATGTGTAAACACATTGTTAGCACATTTAATACATCTTGGAAAACATTATTACTGATTTTACAAAAAATTCACAACTAAAAGAGTAGACATGCCATTCACAAAACAGACCACAAACAAAACTATTATAGATCACTCCTCTACAAAGACAAGCTTGGATTCCACTTGAGTAGACAAGACCAGACGACTTCTAAGAAGTCCAGACGACTTCCAGGAAGTTCAGACGACTTTGTCAGAAGACTTTTAGGAAGTTCAGACGACTTCCAGACGACTTTACAGGAAGTCCAGACGACTTTTAGGAAGTCCAGACGACTTTCAGACGACTTCCAGACGACTTCCAGACGACTTCCAGACGACTTCCAGACGACTTCCAGACGACTTTCAGACGACTTCCAGACGACTAACAAGCAAGTCGTCCCAGAAGTCTTCCAGATCTGAAAAACCTGCATATTAAATCCAGATCTAAAAAACCTGCATATTCAAAAACGTTCAAATGGCTTAAAAACAGAAAAAAATGAGTGGAAGATTAGATAAATCTACCTTTACAGAACACACAAAAATACATATCTAAAAATAATAGATCTACCTTTAAATTAGTGGAAGATGAGTACCATCTAATTAAAAACCTCCAAAAAGATAGATTAGTAAGAAAGACATGAGACAAAACTGAAAAATTCATATAAAGTTTGGTGTTTTCAAGTCAAAGAGATTAGAGTGGGTTTGGAGAGTTTTAGTTTGGGAAAAAAGTAAGAACTTTATACAACAAGAAGTTACCAAATGAAGAAAAATCAGACATAAGAATTTACCAAAACGCTCAGAAAAATCCAGACGACTTCCTGGAAGTCCAGACGACTTTGTCAGAAGACTTCCAAGAAGTCCAGACGACTTCCAGACGACTAACAAGTAAGTCGTCTCAAAAGTCTTCCAGATCTGAAAAACCTGCATATCAAATCCAGATCTGAAAAACCTGAATATCCAAAAACGTTCAAATGACTTAAAAATAGAGAAAATGAGTGGAAAATTAGATAAATCTACATTTATAGAACACACAAAAATACATATCTAAAATTAATTGATCTACCTTTAAATTAGTGGAAGATGAGTACCATTTGATTAAAAACCTGCAAAAGAGATAGATTAGTAAGAAATACGTGAGACAAAACTGAAAAATTCATATAAAGTTTGGTGTTTTCAAGTCAAAGAGATTAGAGAGAGGTTGGAGAGTTTTAGAATGATGAACATTACATTTTTGTTGCAGCCATTTGAAAGGAGGAGAGAGAATGTGTAAATTTTTCTTTATATAGGGAGACAAAAAATCCAATTAGGTTAAATATTTTTGACTCAGACGACTTCCTAGACGACTTACATTTCAGTCGTCTGTTAAAGAAATTAAAACAGACGACTTACATGTAAGTCGTCCAGAAGAGTTTAATATTTTTAGTGGGAAATTAAATATTTTTAGCGGGAAACTAAAATAGAAGACTTTCCAGACGTCTGGTTTAAATTAATTAAGCGGGAAAATAATTTTTTTAAAAAATTTTGGGCGGGAATATTTGGACGACTTACATGTAAGTCGTCTGTTTTAATTTCTTCACCAGACGACTGAAATGTAAGTCATTCGAGTAAAATGATCCGGTTAGGTTAAAACGTACATTGGTAAAATTAAAGGTTCGGTACGGTGTGGACGACTGAAATATACGTCGTCCGGGTAAATTATTCAACAGACGACTGAAATATAAGTCGTCCACACCCTAAACATAACCCCTAAACTTATTTATCTAATTAAACACTTCATAAAACCAAATAAAACTTGAAAAGTGTTTACTATACACAGAAATAAACGCATATATGTGAAAACTAATTTTTGAAAAAAATATTTTAGTTTTCCAAAATCTAACCCTAACAATACATACAATACTACAACATATGTTTGCCAAACTCCTAAACCAAAGTATTTCATGATTCACTACTTCCACTCATCTATCTTCAAAACAAATCAATTTTATCATATCTTAATTTATATCACTTAAAACTGTTTATAATTACTTGATTTTTATTTTTCACGCATCAAAATATTTTTTTACAAGATTTATAAATTATTTTTAAAATAAACTGGTACCAGATGACTTACACTTCAGTCGTCCAGACGACTTCCAACATCTCAGACGACTCAGGCGATTTACTGGGGCTATATTCGTAAAAATGGCTTCTGTTTTTTTGTTTGGTCACAAGGGGTTGAGCTGTAATTTCACTAGGCTTTTAGGTTAGTTTTGCATTTGATTCAAGTTTGGGTATAGGTTTAGGATTAAAATCAAGTTGTAGGTTAGTTTTGGCAAAAACCCCTAAATTAATCAACGATCACATAAGAATTCAAATGATTGTATCATTTGATACATTTAATTTTATGATAAATTAAAACAATAATTTTACAACAATTTTATCAATTAAATTTTACAATAATTTAATTGATACTATCATATATATGATAAAAAAAATATATATATGTAATATATATTTTTTTAATATGACTATATATTAAATGAAGCTTTCTACTCTTACGGTTTTGGTTTCATGATTATTTGTATCTTCTTAATTATAACAAACATTTTATAACAATTTTTTTTAAACAGTGATAAACAGAACGACGTAAACTCAAAACAAGCATAAAACTATAAACAGTGATAACTGTTAAATATGGGTCTGACAATATCGATAACTCCAAGCTTGTCAACGAATAAGATTCGGTTTTGCAGTCTCATGCCTATGTCATAGAACCTTAAAACGTGTAAAGAACAGTTATCAAATAGGCTTAATATAAGTTTTTTTTTCTGCACCAAACTCTTATATTAAACTAAAATCTGGTGGACGAATACATCCAGAGGTAAACTTCACAGCTAGACGAAATCAAAAACTATTACAACAAAAGATAAAAGCGTTAAAAGGGCGAAAATATCCATAGACATATTTCACTTGAGACTCTAAAACTGATGTTCCTAAGAATATACTAAAATCGAGATATGGACCGACAAAAAATACCTAAAGATTGGGTTTTGTTGACGGTTGGTGGACATCAACACTGGTGATACATTGGCTTAAGACAAGTTAAATTATCGTTTTAACATATAACTAATATAAAAAGCTGCAGAAATCATAATTTTTAGGAATGTAGGAATAATGAAAAGCCAATACCAAAAATCATAAACTCAGTCTCTTACTTCTTTCCATATTAAATTACGAAACCAATAACAAACAACATATACTTCGCCCAAAATATAATAGAGGTAAGGACGACTGATGAAATACAGCAAGACAGACACGTGAAATTTGGGATGCGTTTTTGTTTTTAGGTGCTTTGTTGTGTAGTTTCTTTTTCTTTATAACTTTACATGTGTGCCTGGACCATTTAATCTTTTTCTTTATAACTTTCTTACTTTCTTACCTTTTTATCGTTTATTTTACAAAGGAGTCCGACTACGAACTAAGAATTTGATATACAAGTACCAGTTCATATAATTTATGTATCAATCTATATCACAGTACACCGTAAGGTTAATAATCTAGATAACAGTGAAGATTTTTTGGTAAAAAATAACAGTGAAGCTTTATTAAATCATGTTAGTAAATAGTAATCATTTTTGTTGAAAAAACACTTGTTTTGTCAATTACATACACAAAAATTTAAGGTGAAGTAGGGAAATGTCCATATTGGAAGAAAAATTAAATATATAACTATATACAAAAAGTGTGACAATTTGTCAACAAATGACACAATTAATTTTACACGCGCGTGATCGTGTTTTTAATAGAGCATCAAATCATAAATTTATAGTATAGAATTTACATTCAATAACAGTATAGTATGTTTTTTAATTGCATGTAATTTATTGTAAATTTATATTTTAATTCTATTTTTTCTACAATAATAAAACTCTTTATCTTTAAAATCAAAAAGAAAAAATGGGAATATGATTTACATAAAAAGTTGTCAACGAAATTGATAGAAGAAGTGGAAAAACTATCATATAAAATGAAGGAGAAGAAGAAATAGTGAGAAAGGTGAAAAACAATAAATAGGGAAATAAAACTCTGGGCGGTGATCACTACGATTTTACTAATAGAGGTAACTGAAGAAAAAGAAGAAGAGGAAGATAACGAAGAAGTCAAAGAGGAAAGGGGGATGACAAAGAGGAAGAAGATATATTTTTACATTGAAGATGTACCGTTTATGACTGATAGAAAATCTTAGATTAAAAATTTTACGGCTAAAATTTTACAGAAAATACAGAAAAAATAATATTAACACATGCTTGTTGGGAAATTGGATTGAATATATATAGCAATACCAAAAATCAAGTTTATAACCATAATAATTTTTTAGCTATGATATTTTTTGTATAATATGTATAAAGACAAAAAATATCTTTCATTCCACTGTTTCATTCTCACTCTCACTTACATCGTTGATCTCATTCTTCTGAAACTATTTTTTCTTTTCCAAAATTTATATTGATCTTTGTTCTCTTTCTTTTATCTCAGGATCATTTACAAGTTTTATGAAATTCTTGGAAAATGAAACTTCGCATGCCGTGCAATCATCTGATCCAACAACTGTGTCTGATCACTCTTCTTCGTATCTTTGTTTGGGTTAACAATTTTATTACTTTTGATATATGTGGATTGAGAAACATAGGATGCGTAGAACTATTGGAGAAGATGAACAATACACATTACGTTGTACTATTCCATTTGATAAACATAAAATAGTACAACGCAACATGTATTGTTGCATCATCTCCACGTCTTTCTCCTCCTCCTTTTCCATCACCATCAGTTACTACAAAAGATCCCACATGTAGCATCGCCACGTTCAACTGTTTCATCACCACCACCATCGCCACCCGTAATCTCCTTACCTCTTCCCAACATATCTTTTTCTCCTCTTCCACCTTTCGTGGTAGTTCTTCTCCTCCATTATTCATGGCAACACCCTTCAATCCTTCTGCAAATTGTATTTTCTCATAAGTTTCATGATTTTTAATATTCACCTTTCACACTCAAATTTAGTAGAACTATCGTTTTACGATCTCTTTTTTCAAGTTTAAGAAAAATGCTCAAAAACTTTTATATATATAAAACTATAACTTTCTCTCTCTTTGTGTTTCATCCTTTTTTCTCTTCATCTTCTTTTTCATCTCTTTTTTCTTTCGCTTTCTCTTATTCTTCCTCTTCGTGATGTACTATTGGCGTAAATAGATTGTTCATTCATATCTATTTAATAGATATAGTATAGTTTAGTATAACATTTCTAAGCTATCACACTAACTTTGACCCCTCAATTAATTAGGTATTATGGGCATATACAAAAATAAAAAGCTTATGTGTTTGTGTCGAGTATTCCATACTATATCATAATCATATATATTATAGTCACGTAATGGATGAAATTCAACCTCTTAACTAAATTAATTATTTATATGACTATAGTATATGGTATGTAGTACAATGTGACAACTTTAGCTGTAGAGTGTCAATACCACGTACACGCGCCTTAAAGGAGAGTTTGGTCATGTTTGTGCGCAAATTGTCACATCCGCTGCTTTTAACTGTAGCATGAGTATATTCTTAATTCTTTTCCCTCTTATGAATATAGAGCAAAATCACTCATGCTTATTTACTTTTAATATATATTCTATTTTATATTTCTCAAATGGAATAGATTACATTTATATCTCACTTTCAGCTGTTTGGACGAAAAAATTATTTTCTTAAATCCATATATTTATCTTTTTATAGTTTACATATTTTTCGCTTTCAGAAATTGATTCCTCTGATTAAAATTTAATTTGGATGATTAGAATATTCTAAATGCACTTTGACAAAGAAAAAACTATAAATGAAACTTTTAAAAATAAAAGAGACATTAATAAAAAAATGCGTGAGAAAAAAAGAGAAAAGCTTGTTTTTCATCAGTACATATTTTTTTTTAACCACATCAGTACATATTATATGTACAATATTTTGCCATCCATTTGCCATAGTTATATACTAATTTATTTTTTAAAAAATTGGTCATCACTTCTAATTTCTCTAGAATTTACCGGGCCTAAACCCAAATCACAAATACAGTAACCACCAAGCGTATATCAATAAAATATACGAATTCACTGTTCGAGATCGTGCTTGGCGTAACGGATACGCTTAACCCCGTGCCTAGTACCAAAATAACTAATACAGTACGAAACTAAGTGTAACGGATATTTTCTTATATATTTAATATATAAATAGTGTATGCAATAAATATGTGACATATATCACGAAGGCAAATGGTCTAATCGTTACAGTCTCGTCATAAGGTCTCAGATAATGGGTTCGTTGTTAAAGCAATGTGCTTTAAATTTACTTTTTCTGCGACCTTTTTATCTGCGATTTACGGAACCAATGTATCACGTTTACACTTTTAATTTTCAAGATTTCACAGCATTTACATGGATTTTATCCAAATATAGTATAAACTATGATTTAGCAGGAGCGGCCCCGAAATTTTGGAGGTTGTAGGCGATTTTTATAAAATTTAAGCTAAAATTTTTTTGGTCAATTTGGAGGACTAAAACAGTTTTTTTTTGGGAATTTTTTTAATGTAATTTTTTCTAAAAATTTTGAGAACCTAAGACTAATGTTTCGTTAAGCATTGCCCAGGACCAGCCCTGTGATTTAGCACTGAAAATTTAACTTTTGCAAAGTTTTTGAAATTAAATGAGTTGACTCATCAATTATGACCTCCTCGTCACGGTAGCACACCTAACCGGACGAGAACTTTGTCAGGTAGCGCAACTTGTTTTAAGTCTATTTGATATCTATTCTTATAACATTTTTTAATGGAACACTATTTTTTTCTCTATATTTTACACTAAAATAGAGTAACTCTATTATATAGTTGAATTTGTTCCAATGATTTACTCTATAATAGAGTTACTCTATAATAACGTGAAATATAAAGAAATGTTGCTTTTTTACTCCAAATATAGAGTAAAAAATCAAATTCCTCTATATTTCACTCTATTAGTGTAATTCTACTATAGATTGAACCATTTGAGCAAATTCAACTCTATAATAAAGTTACTGTATTTTAGTGTAAAATATAGAAGAAATAATATTCTATTTTAGTGTAAAATATAGAAGAAATAATAATGTTCTATTGGAGATGGTTTAAATACTAAATAATACTGTGTTGTTCCATAATAGTGCATGTTAAAAAAAAATTGTTTCAAAATATATATTTTTGTATTTTCAGTGTATTTTTATCAATAATAATGATCACTTGAAATTTCAAAAACATTAATTGCATTTTTTTAATTTTTTATTGGCTTAGATTTATAAAAAAAATAATCACAAAACTATGTATTTATAATTAAAATTTAATAATATTTTTTTTAATATATGTGAAAATTTTAAAATATGCTTTATTTTGAAAGAGAGAGGGTAGCACAGTAGGATAGTTACTATGAACAACTAAATTGAGGAATTTAACTTTTTTATAAATTACCTCCCACCGGCATTGTTCCCAATACTTTTAGTCAGTTACGAAGAGCCAGCTATCTATGTATTCCAAATGACAGATGGATAACTAATTAATTGGTCTTTTTTGTCAGCTGCGATATAGCTGAGTTGCTATGGCTCAGGTTTAATGGCTTAGATTCTTCCTCCACAACACTGGCCCTCACTGATCTCCTACAGATGGATAACTTCAGATTCTTTATAGAAATATATGTTATGATCCACTGCTTTTCCTTCTTGTAGATAGATAGATCGCTTTTTATGAGGTTGTGATTTGGGGATATTAACCGACCTCAATGTGTTGACAAAAAACGAAAATTACAACTCACATGTAATGTCTGAAGCTAAAAAGGTGGGAGTGGAACAAATTTCCAGAAATTTATGGTACTTGTAATGCCTTTTGTCCGGTTGATATCAGTATTTTCGGATATCCATACGTTCCAGAATAAAATTTGGATATAAATATTAAAATTGGATATTTGATCTTATGTGAAAATTTCATTAAACCGGACCGGCAGATCGGACCATAAGTTAGCCTTTTAACCAGTTCCAGTTTGTATTAAAAACATGATTTGAGTTAAACCGAATTTGAGTTAAACCGGTAATCTGGTCAAAGACCGATGAAACTCGCTAAAACTGGTGACCATGTTCAATATTAAAATACGGGTTTTTCAAATTCAAGTAAAAATATAAAAAAAACTGCAAATTTCAAAATGATTTGATAAAAAAATTCATTTTTTAAAATATCTATCTAAACAAATTGTTTTTCATTATATCCCTTATATCATTTTTAGATTCTAACAATGATATAAAATTTTATAAAAACAATTTTATAGTTATACATATATATATAATCCCTCTGTTCCATATTGTAAGTAGTTTTAGTTAAAAACACTAATATTAAGAAATTGTTGCTTTTGTAAAAAATATTATTTAATTAATAAACTCAACTTATTATAAAAAAGCTAGCATTATTTGATTGGTTACACAATATCCAATAAAGAGAAAATGTGCATTGAAATATGAAAACTAATTATATTGTGAAACAAATATTTTTTGCTAAAACTACTTACAATATAAAACGCAGGGAGTAGTTACTTAATCTAAAATTAAATTAAAATTTAAAATCCGGTTAAACCGGTTGGACCAGTTCGACCATTACAATGCCGAGTTAATGCCTATAAACATTTAAAGAGGGTGTTATTGGATTATATGTATTTATAAAGAGTTAAGAAGATTTTGTAATGATTCTAGTGTTATTCAGTTATGACTTTCCAAAAATATGTTAAAATCTTGCGTTATTAGTTTATGAACTTGTAACAAGTTGTTATGAGTTTTATAAAATCTAGAATTATTAGGTTTATTATTTTACAAACTGAACAAAAGTCTTGTGTTATTCAAAAATAAATGAAAGTGGAGGACTTTGCCATTGTTTTCAAATCTGGTGTTATTAGTAGGAGGCGTTATTGGTTTATATATTTTGATTGATTTAGAAATCCATACAGTATTTATAAATTCAAGTAAAATATACAAATTTTCAAATTTTCTCGGATTAGTATTTACAAATCTGGAGGTTTTTCCTCGGATTTGAGCCTTTGTATTTTTAACAAAGAAATCCATGCAAATCCATTCAAATACATTATGAAATCATATATATTAGTAAATCCGTATAATTGAATAACACTTGATTTGAATTAGAATTTATAAATCATTAAACGATCAACTTCAGTTCCTGAAACCACATATCACAACATATCAATATACAAACCGATATCCTAGCGATCAAGTCTAATAATGCATGTTTGGTTCCCTTAGTCTAATTCCATATTCCATCATAAAATGTCCTAAGTATAAATCGGTCATAGCCTTAAGGCTTGATCTACAACATGCCGATCATACGCGGACCGTACCCGGAGCATCCATGAACCAATCTAACCGTGCGGTTAGAATCTAGGACCGTTCGGCTTAACCCGTTAACTGTCCCACTTGGAATGGGACTCACTTACCATCCGTCCAAGCCTAGGCCGAAGCCTTAACTCTTGGAACCGGTCTGGACACACAACATCATGCGGTCTGTTAGGGGATTTTTGTGTAGGATCTTTGTGAGTACTACAAAACGATGGATAAGCTTTGTATTTTGGGAGAATTATAGAGAAATAGACTTGAAGAGACGTTTTATTAGATAGAACAAGCATGAACTACAAAGTATTGAATAGGAACCCTAGTTCTAGCCGCCTATCTCTAGTCTTTAAGTGTTGATCCCTTGTTCTAGGGTTTGGGATCCCCTTATATAGTCGTCTGTAGGTCGGTCTTTAGTCGTCCAATAGGGTTAAACTCTTCCATATTCGGAAATATGGAAGGATCCTCTTATCGGAAGATTTCCATTTCTCTCGGAGGAGGGAATGGTCGCGAGGGTCGGACCCAGAGTGTCTCCTAGTGGGGACCCTGAGGCCGGTGTCCTGCCTGGGGTCTGGAGGAATTCAATACCTGAGTATTTTTTCCCAACACGGTCCATACACCATTCGGTCCGATCATAAACCACAAGCCGGTCAGACCTTGGAACGCATCTGGCCTTAAGGCCTTGGATTGCAAATGTACACAACCTTTGGACAGGACAGGAACCATTGCAACCGTTCATGGAGAGGACACAACCGTTCATATAAACCAACTGACCGATCGATCTCAACCCTGGATCAATCCGATCGTGCGACTAACCGGTCTAAGGGACTTACATTGCAGATGTAATGAACCGGCCATGGCCTACACTCCATCCCTTAACACACACCTTTCATAATGACAACCAGAAGGATTAGAAACAGATACAATACAAGTAGACAAGAGATAGAAGGGATATAACCCAAAGTGTGGCTTAAGAACCGATCGGACCATCCGATTGTCTAAGCCAATGGCTCGGTGGTTAGACCACTGACCTTGGATGTGTTCTATGGAGTCTTAGAACCCTTCTCCAAGTCCTTCTCTTTGTTTCTGGTCTCCATCTTGATCGCCAATCTCCTTCCCACATGATCTCTTCTCGCCGGAAGTTACTAACCACCACAAATGGCATTGCTTTGGCGAATATCTCTCTCTCTCTCTCTCTCTCTCTCTCTCTCTCTCTCTCTCTCTCTCTCTGATCTTTGTCTCTATTTTTCCCTCAAGAAAGGATAGCCAAAATCGACCAGGAGGCCTTGTTTTTATAGAGAAAGAAATCGGCAACCACCTTGGCGAACGGTTGCGACTTGTTGGCCGAACATGTGCAACTTGTTTTCCCTTGCATCCTTCCGCCTCTAACTGCCCCCAACTGCTCCTTTTCCTGTCGGACATGAGGCTGATCCCACTTTCCAAGCCCTTAGGCTGTCGCAAGCACCCATGGTCCCTCACCGGCCCTAGCCGTCCCAATCAGCCTAGTAACCGATCAGACTCACCCAACTGGCCGGACACATGAACACTCCGTCTAGCTGAGTTGAGCTGGTTCCCAACTGTCCCAGCTGAGTGAGCTAGTTGTTCAACTAGCTGGAGCTGAATCACTTCACTTGAGCTATCGTCTCACTTCGTCCAGCTGATAGAGCTAGCTTCGCTCAGCTACTCAATCACTCATCCATCTCTATTTACTTGTCTTCTTCATGATTTGATTAAGTCCCAGCCTTCTGATGCACTCAACCTTATGTTTTAGGCCATGTTCTGCTTGCCTTGATGTCCTAAGACTGGCTGGTGCGTCTCCTCAGTCCATGGCCCGTCCCGTCGATCCTATCTAGGATCGGGGATGTTACACCCGGTGCATCTGAGATCATGGCATCTTGATCTCCCTTTAGGGTGCCCTTGTCATCACTATTTTTGGAGAGATTCTTCAAGTCGTGCTAATCCTTGTTCATGAAACTTGGAATAAAGGAAGTTTTGAGAAGTCGTAACATTCTTCAGTGGTATGTCCCTTTGGTTGTGATAATCACATAATTTGTTGGAGTTTTCTTTTCGATATCTTCTCTGTTCCGTGTATTTGATGTTGGTTTTTCCTTGATCGAGGTTCTGAATTTTTTTTCCGAATTGCCATCGGTTTTGCTTCCTTTGCTGACCTTGTAGCTCCGATCTTTGGAGTTTCCATCTTTTTTATTCTCTATGTCCTCTTCGTCGGTCGTCGTTGTCTTCTTGTGCCTTCTCCTTAGATTTAGATGTTGGCGCATGATTTTTAGCAAATGCTTTATTTTTCTCCTCTATTTCCATGTTCCTCAAAGCTCGATGAAGAGCGTATTCCAGTGTGACTGGTTTGTTAAGTAGAAGTTCTTCACAGAAGCATGACTCATGTTATAAGGCATTTCTCAGTGCAGATATGCTCGTGCTATTGGTTACGACCATATTTGGGAGTTTTGTTTTGAATCTTCTAATGAAAGAGCGGAGTGACTCTTTTTCTTTTTGGGGCATTGTCCATATATAAGTGTCAGAAGCTGACAGCTGGTTGAAATTGTTGCTGGTGTTGGCCTCCAATCGTGAAAACCAATTGAGAACTGTACATGTCAAAATTTTAACGACGAATTGGCCGAAGCTGGTTCCCCATTGTTGAAGCGAGTACCACCTCACTGTGAAGAAAAAAGAGGTCATTTGAGCTCGGGATCTGTTTTTCCACTATATGGAGGGGGAATCTTGAGTCTGATGTTTGGAATAGGAATGCCGGTTATGCGATCAGTGAATGGTGTCCTTTGTGTTTCTTCTATGACTATGTCCATTTCTATGGACAATCTGGTGGGCTGATAGAACTGAGATGTATCTCGGCTTGACGTGCTAAATCTCGTTTGAGACCTCCAATCTCACGTTATGAGATCACCTCTTCATCCTCTATGATTGATCCTTGGTTGTTATCCGTTTTGTTGACTCATGTTGAGGTCGTGTCTCCTCCTAGAACAGGATTTTGTTGATCTGCTTGTGAGGCGTTTGTATCAATGGCTGGTGCTGCTGGTAGTTTCGTAGGTTCTGGTGGGATGAATGGTAGTCCGTCTGGGCTGAACTGATGTGTTATGGGCTGTTGATTGATCAATTTTCCGCCCGAGTCAAGCTGCAGAGTCTTGGTTAACGGTGTGCCATATGGGTTAAATTGCTGCAATCCGTTCTGGAGATTGTTCACATTCAAGTTGTTTCTTGTAGCACCAAATGCTTATTGCGGTTTGTGTCTTATGTCAGAATCTTCAAAAAAATTTTATGTGAATTTTTCCTCCGTCTAGTTTCCAGTGATAGATTTCAAAATCCATTCAGAAATAGGATACAAAATTTTGGTTACCTGTATAACATGTAATTTCCAGAAAAGTATACAGACTAGAAATTAGGTATGAAAAGAGTATATTTCATTGGTTATGTGAGAATATATAAATTTAAATTAGTTACATGGTATCAATTAAGAAGAGAGTACAAGAGATCGATATTATAGATTTGATATCAAAGAATTTGGATCCCCCTCGCCTTCTCTGTGGTCTCATCTTTATAGGTCTTGAGAGGCCAATCGTAACGGTTACATGATCTTCGGCAAACATCACGTGTTTTTATAGTTATCTTTTAATGCCTTGAGCTCGGTACGCTTTGGTTTGCATGTGTCAGCTCAGCATAGGCCGTTTTCTGAGTTCGTGATGGACCTTCGACTTTCGTAATCTTCTTTTAAGCCTTAATGATGTTGTACTAGACTTTTGAACCAGGTGTGATGTGGGATGAAACCTACATCCAATATAAGCCTCATCGTTTGGTGGCAAAAATGGGCTTTGTCTATATGTTTATTCTACTGAGCGAGATAGACTCGGGGTTTAAGCTTCTAAAAATTATAACGGTTTTGCAAATCTACCTTTTTCTCAAGATGGAAATTGCATAAATTTTCAAAAATGAAAGCACAAACAATATGTACAATAGCCAGTTTGGATGATTCGGTTTGTGAGTGTCTGTTATGCTTTTACCATTTAAATTTGATTCGATCCGTTATTCATTTTGATTTGATCCAAAAACTTTGGATATCCATAAATTTTCAAAGTAAAACAAATACTAAAAATCAATATCTGTTAAAACGAAGTAAATCATAAATACTAAAATTTTGATAAGCGAATATCCACTCTGCTCTGATAGATATATAAATACGTGTATATGTTAATTAAATTTAGAGTTTTAAATATATAAGTTGTAGAGAATCGACCTTGGCTGCTTCTTGTAACAAGTAAATCGACACAACAATATGTTGGGCGAGTCCTCTCCAAACCGGAGACAAACTCTATATCACTATGAATCGAAAACGTTACAAGCTTCGCACTAGTTGCGTGTTCTATGCTTTAGAGAGTATTTATGTTTCTGTGTTTTTACAAGGAAGAGATGAGACCTATATTTATACAACCTGATTTGTGCTAGTTCTAATTGGTGAAGGATTTATCAATCCACCGTCATATGCATCTGATCTTGTTTCCTATTAGAACTTGGACTCCTTATTGCACAAGACTAAGCCCATCTTGTTTTATCTTTCAGGTTTAAGTCGAAGCCCATTAACCAGCCCAGTCCCGGATGGCCCAAGAGGCACCAAAGCCTCACATTCTCCACCTTGACTCTTTGGCCTCACTCATCGACTTCTCCGTCTCTCTCCTTTTTCTTCTTTGGCGACCAGAACCTTCGACGAGCTCACCGCTTCGTCTTCTCCGACGATTGTCTGTTCCTCGACGCCGTCGTCACCGGAGATGCATGCTTCTCTCCGATCCTTGCTCCTCTTTATCTCGCTCCGGCTGTAACCTCTCTCTTCTTCGATTCCCCGTGACCAAGACAAGATCCCGACTTCACCGCCGCTCGTCTTCACCGGCGATTGCTCTCACCGCCTTCACCATTGAAAATCCAGGTTCCGTTTGCTCTTCTCATGTCTTTTTCCTTAGACATCGACCAAACCTTAACCTTTGATTTCAATTTCTTTCCAGCTCGTGCCTTGATGAATTTGTTGTAGCTTTTGTGATTTATCAAATGGCAAAGCCACTGAACTTCTCCTCACGCCCCCTTTGAAAAAACGAACCAGAACTTGTCAAAGACAAAAAGGTATCCTCTTTTGTTTTGACTTTCCTTCCTGTATATATACGTGTCTTTAAGCCCTCTTAGAAACCTGTAATGAAAGATTCTTTTGCTGAATAATTAAACATATCTCCTTGTTTAATGTTATAGCTCATGGTGTTGACGTCTCTTCACCATCGTTACTTCCGTAAGGTAATCAAATAGAATTGTTACTTCAATTCTTTTAAGAGCTTTGAACTTATGAATTAATAACCATGTATTCACAGCTCTGTTGAAGCTTGACCTCTGCATAAAAATTCTTTGACTAGTATTCCTTGAAATAATTTTTGCAGATTCCTTTCATAGACGGCTCCTGTCTACACTCATCATTCTTCAAAGGTAGTCTTCTACACTCAAATTCATCTTCTTCCCGAGCTTTATATAACCTTGTCGAACCATCAGTTTACTTTTCCTGAAACTGATATTTTCCTTTTGTGGCCTTTCCGCGAGGTGATCAACTCGACAGCATTGTCACCTGCAGCCACGCGAGACCTTCTAAGGCAGAACCTTGAGGATCTCCAAGCATGTCTCGAACTTCTGTCCAGGTACACACTTAGTTAGAAAATCTGCAGGGTTGATAGATGTGTGAATCTTGTGAACCGTAACGTTGCCAGCCTCAATTACGTCTCTCATAAAGTGTAGTCTAGTATCTATATGCTTAGTCCTTTCATGGAATCCTCCATTCTTAGCTAAGTGTATAGCACTCTGTGAATCTGAAAACACTCTCACATCATCTTGCTTGAATCCCAATTCACTAACAAACCCCTTAAGCCATAATGCTTCTTTAAAAGCTTCGGCTAATGCCATGTATTCTGATTCTGTCGTTGATAGTGCGACTATATGTTGGAGACCTGATCTCCAGCTTATTGTGTTGCCTCCGACTTGAAACACATATCCTGTCACAGATCTTCTTCTGTCCAAATCGGTTGCGTAGTCTGCGTCACAAAATCCTTGTACTTTGAACTCTTCTCCTTTAGTAAACAATAGATCCGAATCTAGAGCTCCTTTAAGATATCTCATCACCCACTTAACAGCTTCCCAGTGTATTCTTCCTGGCTTGCTCATATAACGGCTGATTAAGCCTACTGCGAAACATAAGTCTGGTCTAGATCCCACCATTGCATACATTAAACTTCCAACGGCTGATGCGTATGGAATCACGTTCATGAACCTTGCTTCCTCGTGCTCTTCCTTTTGTGTCAAACTTTTAAGCTTAAATTGTGGTCCGATAGGAGTAACCACAGCTTTGCTCTCTGCCATGTTAAAAGTTTCCAGCACCTTCTGTAGATACTTCCCTTGCGATAGTTTTAGAGTTCCTTTCTTCCTGTCTCTAATAATATCCATTCCAAGTATTCTTGAAGCTGCTCCAAGGTCCTTCATCTCAAACTCTCTCTTCAAGCTATCTTTGATTCTTTTAATTTCTTTAGAATCCTTAGATGCTATGAGCATGTCATCAACATAGATCAAGAGATAAACCATATGAGATAAATCTGAACCTTTCATGTAGACACAAGGATCATATGCACTTCTTTCGAAGCCTTGTTGCTTCATGAAACTATCAAATCTCCTATTCCACTGTCTTGGTGACTGTTTTAATCCGTAAAGGGATTTCAACAGGAGACAAACTTGATCTTCTTTTCCCTCCTCAACGAAACCTTCTGGCTGTGCCATATAAATCTCCTCGTCTAACGTTCCGTACAGGAAAGCCGTTTTCACGTCTAGTTGTTCCAAATCTAGATCATAATTTGCAACAAGTGACAACATAATTCTAATCGACACGTGTTTCACCACTGGTGCAAACACCTCTGTGTAGTCGATCCCTTCAACTTGTGAAAACCCTTTAGCTACTAATCTAGCTTTGTATCTCGGCTTCTCAATTCCAGGAATGCCTTCTTTCAGCTTGAAAACCCACTTGCTGCCAATAATCTTCTTTTTCTCTGGTTTCTCAACCAGCTTCCAAGTCTGATTTTTCTCCAATGAGTCCATCTCTTCTTGCATTCCCTCGTTCCATAACTTCCAGTTCTTACTCCTTCTTGCTTCCGAATAGGATTTAGGCTCATCCTTATTTATTTCTTCTGCTGTAGCTAGAGCATAAGCCACGCAATCTGAATCATCAAACCTAGAAGGTTTCTTTACTTCTCTCCTGATTCTATCTCTAGCAAGAATGTAGTTGTCTAGATTTTCCTGTTGAGCTCCCACAACTTCTTCTTCACTTTCTGAGCTTGAAGATTCAGGTTCCGAGTTTTCTGATAGTGGAGAAACTCCACCTTGAACTGTATCCTCTGTCTCAGTGTCTGTAGTTGTGTTTGAAGGTCCTTGAACCAGCACAGGATTGAACGTTACCTTTTTCGTTTTCCTTTTCTTCTCGCTGACTTCCTTAATGTCTTTAAACATCTCTTCCTCATTGAAAATCACGTTTCTGCTCAATGTACATCTTAGCTCTTCTGGTAACCACACTCGATAACCTTTAGTCCCCTCTGGATATCCCATGAAAACTCCTTTCATTGCTCTTGGACTGGTTTTGGCCTGAGTCACGTGAACATAAGCTGTACACCCGAACTTCCTTAGATGATTTAAGTCTGTTTTGGTTCCAGACCAAACCTCTGCCGGTAGTTTGAAGTTAATAGCTGTACTAGGAGATCGGTTGATTAAGTAGACAGCTGTAGAAGCCGCTTCCGCCCAGAAATTTTGCTCTAAGCCTGCCTCTGTCAACATACATCTTACCTTCTCCATAATAGTACGGTTCATGCGTTCTGATACTCCGTTTTGCTGTGGAGTATAGACGCATGTTCTGTGTCTTTTAATCCCTGCTTCCTTACACAATGTGTCCATCTGTGTATTGCAGAACTCTAATCCGTTATCCGTCCTTAGACACTTCACCTTCTTTCCTGTCTCAGTTTCTACGCATGTTTTCCATTCCTTGAAGTTTTGAAACACTTCATTCTTTGATCTTAGGAAATAGATCCAAACTTTCCTAGAAAAATCATCAATGAATGTAACAAAATAGAAACATCCTCCGAGACTCTCTACCACCGAAGGTGAACCCCATAAATCTGAATGGATGTACTCTAGGACTTCCTTAGACGTGTGCTTGCCTTTTGGAAAGCTTAGCTTGTGTGCTTTACCCAGAACGCAATTCTCGCAAAACTCTAACGTCTTCACATCCTTTGCGTTTAAATATCCTTCCCTGACTAGAATATTCATGCCCTTTAGACTCATATGTCCAAGCCTAGAGTGCCACCTTTTAGTCAAATCGATATCAGGCCTTGCGACTGCAGCTTCACCATCCAATACTGTCCCTTGTAAGTAGTACAGACCATCACAGTATTTTCCAGAAATAACCTTTTGATCTCCTTTGTAAAACTGTACCATGAAGTCTTTGCCTTCGTATCTGCATCCCATCTTCTCCAATAAACCGTAGGAGATAAGGTTTCTGCCCATTGTAGGCATGTAACGAACATCAGTGAGAATCACACTCGATCCATCATTATTCATGATCCTGATCTTTCCGATCCCTTTAATCTCGCTGATAGTGTTATTTCCCATCAAAACCTTTCCTCCTTCTATGTCTTCAAGATCAAATAAGACATCTTTATTTGGGATGATATGGAATGTACAGCCAGAATCAAGTACCCACTCGTCTTTAGTAGCTTGCTGGCTAGCCACTAATACTAATGGTTCCTCCTTCTCTTCTGCTATGTTGACTGAATTTGATGGCTTCTTTCTTTCTGGACACTGCTTTTTAAAATGTCCTTCCTTGCCACACGTCCAACATTCTTTAGAGAACTTAGGTCTTGATTTTGATCTGTTATTGCTTTTAGATCTAGCTCTCCAAGTCTTATCGTTCTTCTTCTCACTTCTGCCTCTGTTGTCGCCAGCAAACAGCCCCTCAGAGTTATTTTTAGACTTGTTAAGAAGTCCCTTCTCCCTTAATTCTACTTCCTTAGAATAGGCAGAGCTTGTAACATCTCGGACTGTTAAAGTCTCCTTCCCGCTACCATACTTGAGAGCATCCACGAGAGACTCATACTGCTTAGGCAAGCTTGTTAGAATCTGAATAGCTTGGTCTTCTTCGCTAATTTTGATATCCAGACTAGCTAGATCAGCCACAAGTTTCAGGAACACGTCTAAATTTTCCTCAATAGACTTGTGTTCATCCATTCTGAAACCTGCATATCTTTGCTTCATGTAGATTCGATTAGGTAACGTCTTGGTTTGATACTCGGCTTCTAGAGCCTTCCACATAGCTAATGCTGTTGTCTCGTGCATGACTTTGCGTAGTATGAGATCAGATAGACAGACACTGATCAGGTTCTTGGTACGCAATTCCTTGTCTTGCTCCTTAGGATCAAGTTTAGTATCCTTCTGTTCTTCACCTTCAACCACCGTAGAAGGATCTTTCTCCTTAAGAACAGACCCCAAACCAAAAATCTCTAACTGACATAGCATCTTGTATTTCCATAGACCAAAGTCACCCTTCCCATCGAACTTCTCCACTTCAAATTTCTTTGATGTTGCTTCCATCTCTCTATTAACCCGAAAACTATTTGTTTCTTTGTTTGCAGGTTGATGTAACACGCCCTGACCTTCAAGCTTCAATAACCACGAGCTGAGACCTTCTTACCACACCAGATAAGTATTCTGCTTGTTTGTTTTATTGAATCTTGCCTTCGAATCTCTGTACTTGGATCTAGGTTAGCCTTAGCTCTGATACCACTTGTAGAGAATCGACCTTGGCTGCTTCTTGTAACAAGTAAATCGACACAACAATATGTTGGGCGAGTCCTCTCCAAACCGGAGACAAACTCTATATCACTATGAATCGAAAACGTTACAAGCTTCGCACTAGTTGCGTGTTCTATGCTTTAGAGAGTATTTATGTTTCTGTGTTTTTACAAGGAAGAGATGAGACCTATATTTATACAACCTGATTTGTGCTAGTTCTAATTGGTGAAGGATTTATCAATCCACCGTCATATGCATCTGATCTTGTTTCCTATTAGAACTTGGACTCCTTATTGCACAAGACTAAGCCCATCTTGTTTTATCTTTCAGGTTTAAGTCGAAGCCCATTAACCAGCCCAGTCCCGGATGGCCCAAGAGGCACCAAAGCCTCACATAAGTTTATATAATATTATTTTAACATATGATCTTTAAATTCTATTTACATTATTACATATAAAATTATTAAATCAAGAAAAATAAAATTTTGGGATAATTATAATTTTTCTTAAGTTTTGTCTTATTATTATTATTATTAATTTTATAAAACATGTAGTTTCACTACTTCTTTTCAGAATTTTATCATATCTATCATATAAAACATTTTTAAGAACACGTTTATATCGGTCGTTTTGATTAATTGTATTAAATAAAATAGATGAAATATTTATACGTATTCATAAAAATTCTAAATATTCATATATTTTCGGATATCCATATTTTTTAAAGCAAGACAAATTTAAAAAATACCATAGGATAGTATTAAAAAGATATTTGTCATAAATATAGACTCTAATGATCAAAATGACCAAAATATTTCATTAAAGAGGTAAATATACAGTTATACCCCTAGGATTAACTAATCCAAACATTAAGGTTTACGGTTAGGAGATGGAGATTAGAGATTAAGTTTTAAAATTTTATAAAATAAAAAATAAATATTAAAAATTTGAAAAATAGTTTCAAAAGGTATTTCGAATTACAAAAAGAAAATTTGAAAAAAAAATTATAAAAAAATTTATAAAATATTTTGAATTTGAAAACATATAATCTGAAACTATAAAGTTTTATTATTTTTATTTATTTTTATATAACTAGGGTATTAAAGTATTTTTACCTATTAAATGAAATATTTTGGTCATTTTTTTTTAGGATCTTTTTGTGATAAAAATTTGAAAATAATATATTTAGGAGAATTGTCCCTAAAAAAATTAAATATATGTGAATACTAAGCAAATCATAAGTATCAAAAAAATTGCTAGTATTTATGTACCCCTAGGTTTTAATGATTTACCTTGTTCGATGATTTACATGTTGTTTTTCGTTTTTTTTCGACAGAAATAGCACGAATTTTCCCGTCACGGAAAAAAAAAAATAGAAGACGAAACTTCAAAAAGTTTCTACATGAGTCCTTCATTAGCCCAACACGTTTTTGCTAACAGAAGAGGAAAGTGCTTTCTTAATTCAAAATAGTACTGTACAGTCAAGTCAAAGCTATAAGGTTTGGTCTTCTCTCCCTCAACTTTTCTGGGATTCTTGAAACTGATCTGCCTAACGTGTTCGGGTCAACAGGGTCTTGGTATCGCAATCTTGATTTCGTTTACTAGTAGAGACCTTTGAACCCATAAATTGATGTTTTAGAGTTTTTTTTTTTTTTGCTCCGATCTTTGGCTATGGTTTGATTGGGAATTGAGCAAAAAAAGGGTTTCAAGAGAATTGTAGATGTTTTGATTTATTTAGGTCAAATATCAGGAATGGCTTGAGTCTTGTGTATTTTGTTGATCAGTTATGGGTGGAAATGATTGGAGCTTCACAAGATTGGCGTTCACTGCTTTGTTAATGTTATTGCATCCCAAGGAAACTTCATCCTTTGTGGGCTCAACTGTTTGTCAATCTGATCATTTTACCTACAAAAAGGTTTATCAACGAGGGAGTTCATTCGCCATAAACGGGAATCCAGTGGACAGAATCCACTTTTGCGAAGCCATGCTGATTCACAAAGCCAAAGGTTGTGTCCTTGGGGACTCTTTTAGAGACCTCTGCTATCTACTAGGTATGGGCTTTTTTTAGGAGAATTATTTTAAGCTCTTATTTGTCACATCCTACCTAACTGAGTTGCTTCATTTAAACTGCTTATCCTTTAATGCAGGAGGGAGAAGGTTTCTGGAAGAAAAACATGTAGAAGATTCTGAAAACAATGAGGCTGAATTTGAAAATCGCCATGTGAAAGTCAGCTTGGCAGCAAGCGGGTTTCTTCTCTTCTGCTGTGCGATTTGTTGTCCTTGCTTCCATAAGGAGAGGAAAGCAAATAGTCACGAAGTACTACCCAAGGAATCTAACTCAGGTGACCAAATATATTAGATATTTTAAATATAGCTTTTATTTATTTATTTTTTAATATCTTTGCTAAATGTTAAGCTATATTTGACGTTGAGGGTTCATATATACTATGACAGTGCACCAAGTTTCCTCGTTTGAAATGAGCCCTTCTTCTGATAAGATTCCCCCAAGTCCATTCCGGGCACCACCAAGTCCGTCCCGGGTACCTCAAAGCCCATCTAGATATGCTATGTCCCCAAGACCTAGCAGGATGGGACCCTTGAGTCTGACCATGAGTCAAATTCAGACAGCAACTAACAATTTCTCAGACGACAATCAGATTGGTGAAGGAGGGTTTGGGATAGTCTATAAGGGCATTTTAGATGATCGCCAGGTGGTTGCCATTAAACGAGCAAAAAAGGTATTTTTTGATACTTTTTAGTTTTCTTTGTGGTAACAGAGATATCCGTATGCAATCGTGTCAGCAAATGTTACTACTAATCGAAATCTTGACACTAAATTATAATTTGGGGATGCAGGAACACTTTGAGAATCTGCGAAAGGAATTCAAAAGTGAAGTTGATCTTTTGTCGAAAATAGGCCATCGGAACCTAGTGAAGCTTCTTGGTTATGTAGACAAAGGAGACGAGCGACTTATCATAACCGAGTATGTCCGAAATGGTACACTCCGGGATCACTTGGATGGTAAGAACTTGTTTCACATGCTGTTGCAGCTATAAGAACATATGATTAATAAACAATATTTGTAAATGCAAGGTACTCGTGGAAGCACTCTCAGTTTCAATCAGAGGTTGGAGATCGTGATTGATGTTTGCCATGGATTGACTTATCTCCATTCTTATGCAGGTAGAGAATACTATATTAAACTTTGTTATGAGATTAGATTTTGACTGTTGTTTTTTTTGTCATTTAAAAACAGAAAGACAGATAATACACCGTGACATAAAATCATCAAACATTCTCCTCACGGATACAATGAGAGCCAAAGTGGCAGACTTTGGGTTTGCAAGAGGCGGTCCGTCTGACTCTAACCAGACCCACATTTTGACCCAAGTGAAAGGAACAGTTGGTTATCTTGATCCTGAGTACATGAGGACTTACCAGCTTACCGCCAAAAGCGATGTTTACTCGTTCGGGATTTTGCTTGTGGAGATACTCACAGGCCGTCGCCCAGTGGAGGCCAAGAAGCCTCATGATGAGAGGATTACGGTTCGTTGGGTAAGTTTCTTTTCCAACGTTGCATCTCTTTTTTGGGGCAAAACATTAAATTATAAATTCTGGTGATCAGGCATTTGACAAGTACAATGAAGGCAAAGTGCTTGAACTGGTGGATCCAAAGGCCAGGGAGCGAGTAGACGAAAAGATACTAAAGAAGATGTTCAGTTTGGCTTTTCAATGTGCTGCTCCGACACGAAAAGAGCGACCGGACATGGAAGCTGTTGGGAAGCAGCTTTGGGCCATAAGATCCACTTATCTTAGGCGATCAGTGGAACAAAAATAATTAATTGCTCCCTCCACACTTTTACCACGCAAATATTTTAGTCTCTGTTGTTAGATAATATTTACCTCTTTTACATTTTGCCATCAAACCGTTTCTTCTACTTTACTTCCTCGCTGGGTTTTTACATTCCTAGAGTTTATTGATATTTTGTTCAGCTTAAATATGACATTCCAACAAAAGTAATATAGACTACAATTTGATCATGTATTTTCATTTTATACTAGGTGTTTTCCTATATGTACAGCAATAAAAAATAAAATTTAACTTGTAGTTTCATTATTTTTTACTAATATTTTAACATAAATTTGAATTAATTAAACATAAAATTAAAAAAAAAAAATTGTTTATTTAAAATTATATTTAATATGTATATATTTAAAATTATTAAAATAGTGTATGCGTTTATTACCATATTCTAAAAAGATTTGCTTTAATAATAATGTATGTGTTTATTATCATATTCTAAAAAGTTACCAAAAATATAAATCAACATTAAATTTAATTTTCTATGTCACATTTTAAGTCATATCATAATTTCTTGTATGTGATGTCATATTTTTTTAATGAAATTAATTATATAGATGACACATAAAGTAAACGTGTAAAATTATTTTGCAAATAATGTCGAGGGGACTAGGAGATATTAGCTTTAGTCTTTATAGTAACCATCTATTTATATTGTTTACATTTTGTTGTTACATATTGTATAATGGTATCACATTTGTTTCTTCTTTGACATTAAGAAGCTATTATATTATTCGAACTAAAATTGGTTTGGATATTAAGACCCGAGATAGAATAACTAACAAGATAAAGAACTCTATAAAAATGTTGAGTAAATTTATCTAACGAATCAAAAATCTCGTTATGTCCAAAGGGAATGTAGGATATCATGAAATCATGAAATTTTATCTTTCCCTAATCTATCTCCTTTAACTCTGTCAAAAAAGTTGGTCATGCCTGAGGTTTCAGATGGTCATGCCTGAGGTTTCTTTATCATCGCTATCAAATCTTTGCAGTCTATTCCAATATGACATTCTGAATAATGTAAAACTAGGTGATTTTTTCGTGCATGAGTATATATATTTCTAAAGTAAATACTATAATAATTGATTGCTATTTACTTTTAATTTTAAATTAATTTATAATTTGTATGCATCATTTATATTAATAATATTATATTACTTTAATTATACATATGATTTTATATATGTTATATCTAATCGGCTTTGTTGTTTTTACAGTCGATTTAGTTATCATTTGGGTAAATTGAATTACATCTCTGAATTCAACGGTAATATTTTTATTCTGTATATTAAAATTTTGATTAATTTCTTATTTGCATTTAGGTGGTTGTTGTCTTACATATATACATATATTTTATGAAGATTATGTATAACTTAAGATGTATTGTGCTTAGAATGAAATACAAAATAAACTAAAGTGTCTGATTCCAAATTACATAAATTAATATAACGATAATATTTTGAAGTATCATGCATATATATAAATTTTACAAAAGAACTAAATTGTAACAGTTGGCTAATATTTTTTATTTTTATTTTAAATATGTTTTGAGTTGTCCTATAATTTATATTTATAAAATAAATTACTATTCTTATAAAATTATATATTTTTATTGTAGTTAAATCTATAATTTTAGATATAAGTTAGATTTGTCGAATCACTCATGTTGTGAGTATATTGAGTTACATATATTCTTTCAAATTCAAATTGAAGTATAATTATTTTTATTATAATTAAGTCAAATCATATCAATTTTATTCATCATTTAAATGTGCATGTATTTTCATAATATTTATCAGATTATATGATGATGTTTTTAAAAAACATATTAGAAAATAAAGCAATGATCAATAGGAAGTTACATGCATATGTAGCTGATACATTTTTGGAAGGTCATGAACACATATCATTATTTAAAATAATTAAAATATTTTATAAATTCTAAGTAACTTTATGCCTTTGATTTATAGAATGAAAACTGAAATTTATTTAAATAATCTTGAAAATGAGAATTCAGATTTGCTTTGGTATTTTGATTACGGTTCTATTAAGTTCCACAAACATAAAAACATAAAATTTAAAATCAAATTTAATATTGAGAAAACAACTAACTTTAATAATGATAAAATATAATATATCTACCTCATTAAACTATTTTGTAACTAGTTGATCAAACGATGTTTATTTTTAATTTTTTTTTAATTTTTTTTAGTTTTTTTTTGATATCTCTTAAAAATAAGCAGTAAACAAAATTGTATTTGTATTTGAAAATAATATTATAAAAGTAAAATATAATTTATCGATACATTTGCTGTAATTGAAATATATTATAGTCAGCTAAATATATGAAAAAAATTAAAACATTTCAATAATACTAATTATAAACTATTTTTAGTCAATTAAACATATATCCGTTTATGTTGCATAATTATTTTATGTAATCATCTAAAAAAATAGATAGATATATAGAATATTTCTATTATTTTTATTTTTTTATTATTTAAAATTATGTTTTAAAAGAAATAATTTTTTTTTAATATCAAGATTATATGTGTAAATTGTTTTTAATGAAATCACATTATATACAAATTTTTATTTTTTATCTAAATATAGATATAAAGAAAGTATTTTATTACTTCAAAAGTATATTTTATGTTATTTAAAAATATTTTTTAAATGTAATATTACTGTTTTGTGAACTTTCCCTTTTTTATGAAATCATATTATATATACATATATTTTTCATTTTTCAATTAGTTTTTTTAACTTTATTAAAAAAATCCTTTTTTTACATATGTTTTTGGAAATTTTTTTAAAAGGAAACTAAATAAAATAAATAAATAATAGTATTTTAAATGTAATATTTTTAATTCATTAAGAGTATTAGTGTAATCAACCATCATGAGAGTTAACGTGAGAGCGACGCATAGGAAACTGACTTCTCAAATAATGTTTTAGAGATGGTTTACATTGCCACCTTAAGCTTCTAACTCCGAATGCAATAGGGATTCTCTTTGTCAATTATTTATTATACTCATGAATTGGAGTTGTCTAGAGTTATCTTTCCAAACTCATCCACATCTAATAAAGATGGATGTAGAGGTCCAAAAATCATCCACCCCCATGTATCCTCTAAGCGTAAGACTTGAGTTATTACTATAGGCTGTTTAATTGAACTATTAGGTTGCGCATTCTCGGTGAACCATGCTTGGCATTTCCATTCAGCGTATCTGATCAGCTATAACATTTGTTAATGTGCCTTATTGGACATTATTTGTATATAATTATTTATGTATTATACGTAATTAGTTTTTTCATAATTTTTAATGGATACCAATATATTCTTGCAATATTTTGGTATACAATAAAATATCTATAAATTAATAATGTTTAGACATTGGTATTTTATTAATTTATAAAAAAAATATTTTAAAAATTGAACTTACTTTTTTGTAAAATAAAAAAAAATAGTTAATTTCACTACTTATGTATTCATTAAATTTTATAAACTTGACTTTCATATATTTTTATTGTATTAATTTATGTATGAAATATTTGTGCCATACAGTTTAAATGTGTTTTAGATATAACTTTATTAAATATCATCAAATATTGTTAAATATTAACAAAACTAGAAATATACTCAATTGTGAATATAAAACAAACAATACAAGATGTTATTTATACTTATATAAATTATATATATAAGTTATTAATTTATGATTTTAATGGGACTTTATATTTATATGAAATTTTCTAAAAGAATATTATCTTATTACCTTATCTATTTGGGTTATATTTTGAACTTGTCCAACTCAAGACCGACAAAATTTATTAATTAATGTGGTTTATTAATTTATCAAGCATTAATTTATAGGTATTATATTGTAGTAAGTTTTTAATTTAAATAGCTAAATATAGAAACACCTTCAAAATATGAAAAGAAAGTTTTTCAATTTCTATGGTATGCATATTAATTTATTTAGTCATACTCAAAAAATTTAAAAGTACATGCATTTTCTCTGTATTATTAAGATTCATTTATTTAATACAATTTTGCTGTATTAAAATATTTAACATGTTTAATATATATTTTAGATTAATGAAATCTTTACCATTTTATGCTTAATCAGCTTTACAAATACAATCATGTATAAATTTTAACTGGTTTTGGATTTTTATGTCTACTAAACCAGATGAAACTACGTTATGAAATCTATATATATATATATATATATACAAAATTCAGTTTTTCCTCTTTTCATTAAACCATATCATCAATTGAAGCACCGCAAATTGACACCTTAACATAATTTAAGAAACAAATTATAAAATCTTCTTCATCTTTCAATTTATTATTATTTATGTCAAATATTAAATAGTTCACACATATTCTTATAAATTAAATATAATTTAACCCAAACTAATTGTAATTTTTAAAATATAAATAATTTTTTAAGCAATTTTTTTAAAAAAAACAGTAAATTAATAAATTTGTTGTACTAGTATATTTATATTCTAAATATTTTTCAAAATTATGGTTTTTCTTAAATTAATATTATTGTATGTACCTACATATATTTTATATTTAATAATTATTTTAATATACATTTAACTATCTATTGAAATTTATACATTATTTTCATAATTTAAATACATGTAAATAAGCTGAAAAGAATATGAATAGTCATTTATCATTTAATATCATAAACCAAAAAAACAGCTTAACTTATTAAAAATAAGAATTAATAAATTTAGTTATGTTAATATATTTATGTTAAGCGTTTACTTTGCAGTTTTAATCATAACTAATAGAATAATGGAGAAATTTTATTTTTACACTTTGTTGGATACCACTTTTCAACTTTACCATCAGTCTAAGGACATTTTCAGAAATACCACTTTCATTAATGAGCAAAAGACAATAATACCCTTACTTTATCTTCTTCTCCACCATCGGTTTCTCTCCCTTTCCCCGAGTCACCGTCGTCTCTCTCTCACCGTCGAGTTCTGGCGTCTCTCTCTCACCGTCTAGTTCCGGCGTCTCTCTCTCACCGTCGACTTCCGGCGACGAAATAGATTCAAAATCTCCAAGATGTCGACTCCTATACGTGATTCACAACTTGTATGTCTCTAATTTTTGTATTTGTTTGTTCTCTAATTTCTATATTTTTTTTATTCGATTTTGTGCTTTCTCTTATCGAAAAATCAAACAAGGTTCTCTTAGATATCTCATTTAAAGAGGTCGATCTAAGAGAAACAGATTTGATAGTGAAACGTTGAGAGTGAAAACATTGAGTATTTGAAAACTTAAATCTGGTTTTGAAGTCATATTAAGATTGATCTGAATGGTTTCGGCTAAGAAAGAGATTTTCCGATAGTGAAAACTGCATATTAAGGAAGAGATAATTTCTGATAGTGAAAACTGAATATTAAGGAATTATAACCCCTTATAAATCTGGGTTTCATGAGATTGTTGAGACAAGTGAAGAAACCTTATCTTTGGATGCTAAGCAAGGGGGACAAGTACACAGTGAGAAGCTTGTATGATCTGCTCAAAAAGAAAGCAAGAACAATGACAAGACTAGAGAGACTATCTATAGGAATAGCAATAATCACAGAAGGGGTAATTATTGCAGAAAACTCAAGCTATCTAATCCCAAAGGGAAGGTTACTGGCTTATAAGAACTATGATAGCTTGTCGAAGTTGGCTTGGGGTAAAGTTGCTTATAAAGTTTTGTCCAAAAGTGTTAAACGTTTGAGTACAAGTTTGTGGACATGAGAGAGTTATGAAGTGAGAGGTTTTGTGTTGGCCATAAATTTGTGGGCTATGTCATCAGTGCCTATGCTTGGTAAAACTTTGGAAAAACCATGCCAGGAAGCCTCATCTGCAGAGCCGTTATGTCTACATTGGGACTCAACAAGGGCTCCGACAATTACTGAAGTGTTGGAGGTGGATAAGAAAAATAAGTGGAGAAGAAAAATAATGTGAGTTTTTACTAAAGTTTATAAATTTATTCGTACTGTATTGTTTAAAAAGAGGTTTATAAACATACTCCTTGAAAAAGGGTCACAAGCAGGCGCCTTGGTAAAAAATGTGAAGTGTTTAGACATTTTATAATATTTTTCATTTTGTACTTTTTCTGTAACACGTTGCTTGCATCATTCACACACTAGCCCTTAACATTCACATTAAATTATTGAGAATGGTCGCTCTGTTTCTTTTTGGCTTGTGTTTTGTGTGTGAACTCGCATGTTTCACTTCTCTTAACACCTTGCTTGTGTCATGCCCTTATTAGCTCATGCCATTCACATGAGATTACTAAGTTAACTATATTGTTTCATAATGGTTTATAAATAAGAGATTTACAGAGACTTATAAAAAGTTGTTTTATCCTTGTTACAGGGTGTGGTTACTACAATGTTTGGATTCTCTGAGGAATTCAAACATTTGGTGAACCCAACACATCCTGATGATAAGGACTTTGACATTGTTGTACAACTAGTTCAACAAGGATACAAAGTGAAGAAAAGCGAATGGGAACAAGGATTTATGGATGTTTTTCTTACAACAGATGACATTGGTCGACAAAGCAGGACATAAGACAAAGATGTACAGCAAAAACTCTAAGGTCATTGTGTTTTTGATGTTTTATAAGACTTTATCAAATTTGAAATTGCTAAGTTATTTTAATATTATAAGCATTTGTAAATCTCTTATTTTTGTTTGAAATAGGAGCAAACACAAGATGAAGAAGAACAATAAGTGGAAGCTGATGCTGAATTCAGCGACGGTGATAAAGAAAGAGAAACTTCAAAAATCAATGAAGTAAGCTAATATATAAACCCTTATAAACTTGGACTATCATTTTTAACAAATTATAAGCCATCATAAATTTGTTATTGTTTTCTTCTTCTTGGAAATAGGGGCAGACACTTGAGGAAGAAGAAGAAGAACAAATGGAAGCTGATACAGAAGTTGAGGAGCCCGTGCAAGTTGAAAGGCATAAACGAGGAAGAGGAAATAAGGTAAATAACTCTCTTTATAATGGTTTATAAATGTTATTTTCTGATTGTGTTATCAAAATTGAATGATGAATATGTTTATATAGCCATCATAATACTGTTTAGGAACAAGAGCATAAGAAGAATGAAGAGAAAAGAAAAAGATGAAGGTTATGAGAAAGCTAAGGAGAAATTTCAAGATGAAGATGGTTCCAAACTCGATAAGTTAATCAAAATGCTTTATGATTTGAATAAACGAGTAGAAGTAATCGAGAATGTCTTAGGAGTGGTAAGCAAATAACTTTACCAAGCACTGATAAATATTTTCACATGTTATTTTCTTTACCTATTATGATATGATTTCTTGAAGGTACCTGACGGTTATGAGAGTCCATGCAACTATGATGATACAAAAGGTGCACCAAATGATGAAAATGGAGAAGAAGAAAATTCTGGTGGTAAAACAAATGCAACAGATGATGAAAATGATGATGAAGAAATTTCTGATACACAGCAACTGACGGCAATGAATATTCTTGGGGAAAATGAGAATACAGAGAAATCACTCCAGACGAAGACACTAGAAAAAGTGAAGAAAAAAGATGCATGAAAAAAAGTCACAGGTACAATTCTAAAAAGATGGAATATAAAAGCTTATAAATTTTTTGATATTAAGCTTAACTAATCTTATCTTTTGTAGATGACGTCGTCTACTCCAACATTCACTACTCCAAACTTTGATATAAGGGTATAAAATTTAATATATTTGATAAGGCCTTGTAAATTTTAATGTATAAAGCTTAGACTTATAGTTTCTAAATAATTTGTTTACAGATTACATCGCCTATAAATAATTATTCGCAAGAGATGATTAAAACATTTATAAGCATTATCTAAGGATTCATAAACAATAATGTATTAAAAGTTATTAAAAATCACTTATAAACCTTCGTAAAACTCAGATATACTAGTTTATAAAGTATTATATAAACTCAGAGATGAAAATTTTAAACACAAAAAAAATTATATGTCAAGGCTGATAAATAACTTATAACCGCTTATATATCTTATAATAAGATTTTAGAAAGCATTATGAAAATTAATGATAAAAAGTTTAAAAAGTAAAATCGGTGATATAAATACACGAAGATGCTCGTTACTAATTTTCTTAAAAAAGAAACTAGAGTAAATGTAAAGTACAAATGATTTATAGCTTATAATCACTTATAAAAACATGTGTCTTGTTTCTCTTATATGTGTCAAGAACATATATATTACATATAAAAACACGTGTCTTCTCTCTCTTTCTGCAACTCCAATCTTCTTGAACATTGTGTTTCCCTCTGAAAACATAAAAACATAAGGCTAAATATATATAATATTTTACGGTTTCTTTTATAAGGCCTCATAAATATAAAAATTGTAATAAATACCTCAAAGGGGTTACTATTTCCAGCAATAGGCAAATCATGAGTAATTAAAATTTCATCCCGTGTCTGAATCATATTTGACACAATCCTTGATGATAATTAAGTTCTTCTCTGAAACATTAACAAAAAACATAAAGCTAATAGTGAATCTCCAAATGACATCATTATATTTATAAGGTCTTATAAATGTAAAAGTTGTAATAAGTATTGCTATGGCATACTTCCAGCAATAAGCAAATCTTGAGTACTACATACTATCTTGTAAAATACCTAACCGATAACTATCATAAAAGAAAACCTTAAAAAGGAGTTCCATATAGTTACCTTAATGGTTACACATAGATTAAGGCATCCATTCTCTTGAAGTTTGTTCAGATATGATGCTACTTGACGATCATTCCTAATAAATACTGGAGGAAGCTCTTTTGAACCAAAGTTTAACTTTGAAAGTGAGACTTAGCTAAGATTTATACTGTTTAACTTGGAAGGTGAGACATCAATTCCAAAATCTTCTAAAACAACCCCAATCAAATCATTGTAGCTTATATCTTCATGAATCATACTAAGAGAAGATCCCCTTTCATCATCGACTATGAAATCCCAGTAATTCCATTTATTAGTTTTCATTCTCCACGTATAGAACACAATTCGATTGTCATAACCTGATTATAAGAACATGGGGATTAGAGAAGGAATGATTAACAAGATATATCAAAAAAAATACATAACACTATGTTCCTCATCGATAAAAATTTATAAGGTTTTATAAATCTGGGATTTGAAAACTTCATGAGAAAAATTTCGTCTCCTTCCCAAAAACCGATCGATTTTGAGAAACCAAGAAAAAATTACAGAAAATAGATGAAAATCACTATCTATTATCCTTTGACCTTTGTTACGCGTTCGTCAAGAGATATTGTTCTGTTCGTTTGAGCTTGTAGTATTCGCCAAATCTCTTCAGACGTCAACGTCGTCGGAATCGTCAAATCTCGCCGGAGAAATCGCCGGAGTCGTCGAATCCCGCCGGAATCGTCGAATCTCTCGCTGGAGTCGTCGATCAATTTGGAGATTTTGAAAATTCTTGTTGGAGAAGACATATGTTTATGTTTGATTAGATAAGGGTATAATGAAACTTTATCCATTAAAATTTTAATGGTAAAGTTGGTTAGTGTAAATTTGAAAAGTGGTATTAGAAAAATGGTATTAGTGGCAATTCCCCTAGAATAATGACACTTTAAACATTGTATATAAGTAATTAATTTTAAGTACAATCAGAATATTAATAAATAAACTAAAACTATTTCAATTTAGTGACAATATATAGTCAATTTTTGGTGATGATATTAATATGGATCCAGACTTCAACACTTGATAAAATGAAAAGATCAGTATTTCCAACATAAAAAAATTGGTTGTCCTCGATTTGGTAATTATATAACTTCAAATGAACCAAAAATAATTTCATCTTTTGCTGCCAATTCCTGATTATTTTTAAATTCAAATTTATCAGGCAATACTCCATCAGTAAGAATATTACTCCATGCCTTTGAACTTGTTCATCCCTCCTCAACTTCGTTAATATTCTTATGCATGAAAAATAGATAACAAAGGATATTAGCATACCAATCAAAAGTACTTTATTATATAAATTGTTCAAATCATTAAATCCTACAACATAAACACTACAAACTAAACCATATATGTAACATAAATCATATATATATTATTAAAACAGAAATATTGTGTTGAACCTAACATTTATTTTGTAAGTTTTTAAATTAAATACATCTTTCTATTTTATTGTTAAACCTACATCAAATCCCTAATATTCTTTTATTTATACTACTATCCACATTACCAAACAATTTACTCCTTTCTTTATACTACTATCCATTTTTCTAAACAACACTATAATTAATTTTATGTCCAAACAATATAAAATATTAGAACTCATCTTTTTAATAACAAATTATTTAGATAAATTAAATAATTAAAAAATTCAAATAATTTATAAAACAACAAAAATAAATATAACTTATTTTTACAGGTTTTAATACTACAAAAACATTTCAATCAATGATAAATCAATTAAATTAACATATTATTTTATTTATATTTACTAAATAATGATTATATCATTTATTTAAGTAAGATAATAATTCAATAATAGCCATTACATAAAAAAAAATATCAACGTCATAAATTTGTACAATAATTATAATAACATAAACATTGTATTGGACCTAATCTTTATTTTGTAAATTTTTAAATTAAATACATCTTTCTAATTTATTGTTAAACCTACTTTAAATCTCTAATATTCATTTCTATATACTACTATCCACATTACCAAACAATATACTCATTTTTTATACTACTATCCGTTTTTCTAAACAACACTATAATTAATTTTATGTCCAAACAATATAAAATATTAGAACTCATCTTTTTAATAACAAATTATTTAGATAAATTAAATAATTAAAAAATCAAATAATTTATAAAACAGCGAAAATAAATAGAACTTATTTTTACAGGTTTAAATACTACAAAAGCATTTCAATCAATGATAAATCAATTAAATTAACATATTATTTTATTTATATTTACTAAATAATGATTATATCATTTATTTAAGTAAGCTAATAATTCAATAATAGCCATTACATAAAAATATATATAAAAACGTTATACATTTGTACAATAATTATAGAAAAAAAATGATTATGAAAAATGTTCAAAGTATATGTTATTTAAAAAAATGCTTAACACTAATTGTTAACAGTAAATTTAAAACAATTATAATATAAATTATTAACAAGATAAATTACACAAAACAATTGTAATAAAATTAATTAAGCTATATAAAATGGAGTAATATGATCAAGATATTTATAGTTTTTAATTATTTTATATCTATCATTTTCTTTATCAAAATTTTGTAGAAACGTCATAATTTAATACAATTGCAAAACAATGAACTTTAAAATTTCAATTAAAAGGTGACAAATTATGAAGATATAAAAATTTAAATCAAATTGGATTACATATCGGACATCCATCGGTTCAGTCGGTTAGTCTCGGTTTTTAGTGATTTTTTTATAAATATGTATATTTTTAAAAATCTAAATAGAATAATCGGATCACCGGATTAACCAATTTAACCGCGGATTCGGGTCGAATTTAAAAGCATTAATTTAAATACAAAAAATAGTTAAAATAAACAAAATTCTTATAAATTAACAAAATATTTTCAAGTTATTAGTGAAATTTTTCATCATAAAATAATCTGCGCTTTGTAAGCGCAGGTGATGATCTAGTATATAACTTAAACCGTAACCAAAAATGTCTCTCTCTTCTCACTTTGTTCTTTCTCTAATATCTTCCACTGAGAAGAAGATATGAGATGAAAAAAAAAATTGTTTTTTTTGTTTCTGATCTTTAGATCAAATTAGCTTTCGGCTTGTCCGATAAATCTTCCGGTTAGCGGATTTTGATTCGGCATAGTCCGTTTTGCTGTGCTTTTAGCTCTTCACCTTCTGTTCTTAATCATTCTCATTCCATTTGATCTAGAGGGTTGATTTTTTTTATTGGTTGGAAAAGCTCGGCTCTTAATTCTGAGTAGGAATCAATCTTCAAGTTAAGAGATGGTTAAGATTTGAGAGTTAGAAAAAGCTTTCGAGATGCGGTACAGAAATTAGAAGAGTTGGAGCTACCATATGGTTAGCGTTAACTCTTATGATCGGAGAAGAAAACCTTGTTGATCAGTGGCGACTGAAAGAAAGAGGAGCAGCCAGCAGTTTCAAGCGAATCGGTCGCGGAGATCAATGGTCCGGCAAGCTCTCCGGCTACGCTTTCTCACCTCGATTTTCAAAGTATCAAAGACAACGGGTGTGCACGTGTCATAATTATGGGCTTGAGTCTGCTTGTAATATTAGCCTTTGGAATTTTATACAAAAGAATTGACAACAAAACTGTAAACTAAAATATAACCATATATATAAAAATATTACATCAAACTTTATAATATGATTCAAATAAGAATTCGAGATTAATAATCTACATAATTTTAGAATTGAAAAATCAAATGAATTAGATCAAACCAAGATTGTTACTTTGTTAATTAATTTTTTTAGGTTAGCTAATATCGCAAATTTCATGTCAATAAAATCTTGGAGCAATAACATAGGTGACACTGATGTAACATTTGATTCATCAATGCATATTATTTTAGTCATCTCACATTTTCAGACAATTAAATTATAAAATTTTCAATCAGATGTGTTCTCAACTAATAATATGATTCATGACAAATCTTTACAGAACATGTTATAATTTGATAATTTAATATAGATAATTATATTTATTTTTATTGTAAATAAAAAATAATAAAAATAATATTATTTACACCAAAATAAAAATAATATAACATTTTAAAATTTATTTTCACAAATATTTTCATTTTTCTACAAAATTAGAAATCAAAGATCAAAAATGATATATATATATATATATATATATTATAGAGAAATTCCTTAAAATAATCCGACCATTTTTTTGTCACAAATATATCACTCAGAGATTAAATGATAAAAAATGTTTCATTAAAGGTTAAATAGACATTTGAGGATTTAAATAAATAAACAAATAAATACTGAAAATTTCAAATAAAAATTTTCAAATTAAATATTGGAAAAAAACCGAAAAATAAATAATTTTTTGAATTCAAAAATGTATTATTCAAAAAAGTATGTTTTTAATCTTATATTATTTATTTAAATAATTTTCTATATTTAAATATCTATAAAGTTAAGTTAAAAGAGATTTTTACCTCTTTAATGAAAGTTTATTTTGTTCATTTTCCTCCTTGCGTATTTTTTTGGTGGAAAACCTAAAAAATGTCATTTGATAAATTTGCCCTATATATTATTCTCAGAATTATCACAAAACCGAATAATCACGAAGGTCTTCTGCTATAGCTGAGCTTTCAGGCAACTAGGACATGGTCTTTGATTCATTTTATTAATTCGTTTGAAATAAGTTTATTTCCTATCTAAACCAAGAGCTCTTGGTCTAGTGGTAATGGAACTCCAGCTGGAGTGTCCGCCCTGGGTTCGAGTCGCCTTGACCACCTTCCCGCCTATAACCGTGCGTGCCCGGATGGAAGGCCTCGTGGGGATTAGTCTGGGCTTACCGCCTGGGAACCCCACGGTCATCAAAACAAAAAAAAGTTTATTTCCCATCTGTAAATGATCATTTTCTGAAGGAGTATCCATGTCATTACTTCTTTAAAAAAAATAATAAATAGAAAAAGTCAAGTTGTTTAAGAAACTTATGATACAACCAAAGATCCGAATCTTCATATCCGAAGATTCCAAAACGAAATGTAGATCCGACGGCTACAGGCTTGCATTATTCCCCTCTCTACCACAACATTAAACCGTACTTAACACAATAAAGACACGAAATATAAAAAGCAGAAGCAATACTATAGGAACAAAATTAAAAGGGAATATTTCCAGCATCATTCCTCAAAATAATTTCATTATTCAAAGCAACAACTTGGTCTTCCATTTTTTTCTCTTCACTTCAAAAAATTTAAAACCCCCAAAGAAAAAGAGAATACATAAAGACCACCAACCAGCCCACACAAACTACAACCAACGTTCTTGAACATCAAATAGAGATGATGAAAGTGGCTTCGCCTCGTGCACAGGATGATTCAATCACGCAGAAAGTTTTTAGGCGAGTCTACAGCAATTTTAGTTTCTCGACGGTCGACGATGACTACAACCATAATCGTCGGAGATCAAGATCGGGTGATTACGGGAAGGAGAGTTTGAGGAAGAGAGGGTTTGAAGATAAAGAACAAGTTATGGAGATGGAGCAGATGGGAGCTGAGAGGATCAAAACTGTTCTTATTCTGATGAGTGATACCGGCGGTGGCCACCGTGCATCCGCTGAGGCTATACGTGACGCCTTCAATATCGAATTCGGAGATGACTACCGGGTAAATATATTTTTATTTATTTTGTTATGACGTAATTATATTATTTTTCTTCTCTCTTCATCTTCTTTCTCTTTACCTTGACTCAAACGCATCGGTGGAGCCGATATGTTACTTCTTCAATTATATGTGCCAAAAATCTAAGCATGTTAGTAGTTTTTAAAAATGTTTTTGGTTTGGAAAAAAATATTGTGACTAAACGTTTCGGTAATCACTCTGGCGTTTGCTGTTTTAGTAGAGAATTCTCACTTTTTAGTTTCTGTTCTAATATCTATTTTGAAGAAGAACAAAATTATTTTGAACGGTTCATAAAGAAAATTTCAAATCTGGTGTATATATATATATATATCTGAATAAATTTGTATCTGATTTGATTTATAGTCTGATTTGTAAGTGAATTACCAATGAACCTCAGCCGTCAATGTTAAAACCATCGAAATGCTCACGTATATTTTGAAAAAACAAATAATATCTACTTGGAAGTTTTGTAGCCTAGTATTGGATCTTGGCGTTTGCCAGGTTGTCGGAGATACACGAGTGATGTCAACATTTCGTGTCTTAAAAACCTGTCCCACGTTCTTTACTCATTTTTTGTTGTTAATAATTGCACTACTTAAGTTTCTAGCTCTACGAAGTAATGTTTTACTATTATTTATTACAGATAATCATAAAAGACGTTTGGAAGGAATACACAGGATGGCCACTGAACGACATGGAGAGACAGTACAAGTTCATGGTGAAACATGTTGGTCTTTGGTCAGTCGCGTTTCATGGTACCTCTCCCAAATGGATTCACAGAAGTTATCTCAGTGCTCTTGCCGCCTATTATGCCAAGTATATACATGTTAACCACTATATATTGCCATTTTTCATCTTACCCTTTACTTTCATTAAATGTATTTTTACATCATTAGATGTAGTTATATACAAATATAATTAAGTTCTTATTTTGTTTTGTGGTGTAAAGAGAAATAGAGGCTGGTTTAATGGAGTATAAACCAGACATTATTATTAGCGTACATCCTTTGATGCAACACATCCCATTGTGGGTAATGAAAAGGCAAGGACTTCAAAAGAAAGTCATTTTCGTGACGGTTATCACTGATCTTAACACTTGCCACCGTACATGGTAAGATGGTATCTAATATTTCTAAACGAAACAAATGAAAAAAAGACTCTGCTCGGGTCCAGTTTCTTGTTTTTATTTAAAAATAATAATAAGTAAAGAGTATAACTTCAATTTTTCCAAACATTTAAATTTAACATATATAGTAGCTCAAAATGAAATATTTAATCAGGTTCCATCATGGAGTCAGCAGATGTTACTGCCCATCCAAAGAGGTTGCAAAGAGAGCATTAGTAGACGGTCTTGGAGACTCTCAGATTCGTGTCTTTGGCTTACCTGTCCGCCCATCATTCCCTCGCACTATTATCTGCAAGGTAAAATTAGTCCCGATTATACCACTTAGAGTTTTGGTTTTTCAAACACTAGAAGATCAACCATATGTATTACAATGTTTTGTTAGGATGATCTAAGGAAAGAGCTTGAAATAGATTCGAATTTACCTGCGGTTCTGTTAATGGGAGGTGGTGAAGGAATGGGTCCGGTTCAGAAAACCGCTCAAGCCCTCGGAGATTCTTTATATGACTCTAAAGAAAGAAAACCAATAGGACAACTGATTGTCATATGCGGCCGGAACAAAACTCTTGCCTCTGCATTAGCATCCCATGAATGGAAGATTCCAATCAAGGTAGCTTTTAAAATATGAACTTTTATTAGTACTTGTAGTAGGTGATTAATAACTTATATTATGATGTTTATACCTTACAGATTCGTGGATTTGAGACACAAATGGAGAAATGGATGGGAGCTTGTGACTGCATCATCACAAAGGTTAGTCATATCTTTAAATCCTCCATCCCCTACATTCACTTATGTTCTTATTTAGAAAAGACTTAAATTTGACTAGAGTTTATGACACAAAACAGGCCGGTCCAGGTACAATTGCAGAAGCATTGATTTGCGGCCTCCCAATTATCCTGAATGACTATATCCCCGGACAGGTACATTTACATTTTTAGCTTTACCCTTGAAATTATTTGGCCATATCATTAATCCACAAACTAACTCGTGTGAACGTAACTATCAAAGGAAAAAGGCAATGTACCGTATGTTGTGGACAATGGGGCTGGAATTTTCACTCGAAGTCCTAAAGAAACCGCGAAAACTGTGGCTGGTTGGTTCAGCAGCAAGAAAAACGAATTATATAAAATGTCAGAGGATGCTCTTAAGTTGGCGCAGCCCGAGGCAGTGTTCGACATTGTTAAGGATATACATCATCTATCTCAACAGCAGCAACAACGTATTCAACTTTATAATGATTATTCCTACTGACCACTTCTACTTTAGCCTTCATTTTCCTCTTATTTAATGAATCGTTATGCTTGTATATTGTCTAGTGCACTGTCATTCTTTGATCATCTTTTGTAACATTTATATATGCATTGTCATTCTTTAATCAATCATTTGTAATATCTATCACTTTTATTTTTAGTTTGCTGAACAAAAAAAGGTTATTGGTAAGTGAATTCTCATGAATTTTAAATTTTTTTAGATTCTATTTTTATTGGTTCTTAGATTTCAAAAATCTTAATAGAATACATTGTTATTGGTTTAAAAAAATTTTAAATCCATTCAAATCCCTTGTTATTCAAAAATTTTAGTTATTATTGATTCTATAATTCTAGTAAAATCTAGTATTATTGGGAGATAAATTCTATTCATTTTTACTCAGAAGACTTAACTTTCAAAATATCATATGTAATTTTGTGATTTTCAAAATCCATTTGATAAAAAACTAGAAAACAAAATAATTATTCTTACCAAATATCTATTGTACCTTAATTATATGTCCAAAACTATAATTCATTACATTTATATACTTTTACATTTTATAATATATAATTATTTTTATAAATAATTATCATTTTGAATATAAATATAAATAATTACATTTATAAATATTAATAATTTTAAAATAAAAATTTTAAAATAGTTTCAAAAAAAAGTTTGAATTTAAAAAGAAAATTTGAGAGCCAAATTATAGGTTACGCGAACAAACCAGAGTTTAGAAAATATTTTTTTAAAAAAAATCCAGAATTAAAAAATTATTAAAAAGTTCAAAATTTGAAAACATATAATTCGAAATTATAAAAAAAACTTTTTTATTCTTAATTTTTATTATTTTATTACTTTATATATATAAAACAAGGGGTAAAATCTTCTTTTGTCTTTTTCATGAAATTGTTTTGGTCATTTTTCTCTTTGAAGCCTTTTTTTGTGACAAAAACTTTGAAATGGCTATTTAAGGAAAATTATCCAATATTGTATATATCACTATTATTTTCTTTTTAATTTGGAAGAAAAAAACAAATAATAATGCTATATGATTTAGAAAATAAATAAATTGTATATTTACTTTACAAAAAGAAAATAGGTAATACAAATTCAGGAAAGACTATACTAATCTAAAAAATGTTACGATCAAATTTCATAAGTCAATGTATATAAGTTTTCACAATCCAATTAACTTTTAAAATCTATGAACTCTTAAAATTCACAAATTCTACACAAATTCATCTCCCAATAACCTCCATCGCAAAAATATTATTCGATCTAAATGGATTTAACTATTAAGTCCATTTATGATGGTACAAATGTATAATTTGGCCTAGCAGCAAATGGGTTAACAAAGGGGAATAGACTTCAATGAAATTTTTCCTGATTGTTAAACTCACAAGTGTGACACTAATGTTGGGTTAACTTCTTCTAAAGGCTGCACAATGACTCAGATAGACGCTGTCTCCGCAATGAGTTTGATGATGATCTTGTTATGGATACAGAATCAATCTCATTTACTACTGCAATATTCTTCTCTTCCAAATATGGAACATTCTGTAATTATGTTAACTCAGTGTCTCCTACCTCTTTGTATATATCCCCTATATATTATTTGTGAAACATTACAACTTCTTTTTGTAGCCACATGTCATCACTAGGATGATTCTTAGAATTACTAGAGAAATAGGTTGGTCCATCTAATTATATAATAAACTTTTTATTAAACTAACCATAAATTCATTATTAATGTCAATTATTATTTCCTTAAATAAAGATTACGGAATTGCCTAATGTGGGTAAAGTATATATGACAATTAATGATTTTGAATAAAAAAGATCTAAAAAAAAAATGTATCTTCTATCAAATTTGTTTAATTTAAAACTATTAAAATAACTTTAAAAAAACAAAATAACCATATTATAAAAATTTAGATTTTTCTGTATATTTTATATTTTGAATTTTAAAAATGACTATAAATTACTAAAATTGTTAAAAGTCTCACATTCAAATTTTGCGATCCATGGTTTAAAATTTTTGTTATGACAAAATACAAATGATTACAAAATCATATAAGTAAAAGTCTAATTTAATTAATCATTAAGATTTAAAAAATATATGTATATATATATCATTCTAAATTAAACTATAAACCATATTGAATAAATAAATATTTTAGTTTCAAAATTTACTTTGAATAATTTTTTTGATAAAAGTTTTGAACTAACATTGATAAATTTTTTTAAATTATCAATTACTAAAATTATTAGTCCCACAATGAAAATTTTGTTATCAGTAATTTAAAGTTTTTGCTATTAAAGATACACATGATCAAAAAAAACATATGAGTAGAAAACACCATTAAAAAAATAGACATTAATATTAAAAATATACTATGTATGTTAATATCATTTAAATTTAATTACATATCCTATCAAATTTTTTAAAAAAATTGTTTGTATTAATAAAATTGATTTATACGTTCGCACCAATTTTATTATATATGTAATAGTTACTGACTTTTAATTATTTAATATATATTTATTATTTCATAATATGTAAGAACATATAATACATAAAATAATTTATATATATAATTTTTATCCCGCGCAAGGTGCGGGTCTTAATCTAGTTGTATCGTGTAAACTCAATTGAGATATATGAAAACCATCTTCTCCTAACATGGTACAGAACCCGAACACACTTTGTTCAACTAAATCGAAATTGATTCGGCTCATCGAAAAAGGCCAGATCGATTCTAAACTGACATGATCTAAATGGTTCGGCGGTATGACAAAACTGAATCCTAGACTAGGGTATTGTTGAAGGACCCAGCGTTAGTTGTCTCGCAACCACGTGAATACTTGTGGTCTGGTTTGTCAACTCAAGAAAAGCCCATACAAGTGACAAGGATTCCAAACGAACTGATTAGAAAGAAGAGAGTTCCTATGGTCCAAGTAGTGTGAGATCATGATGGGATACATGAGACTACAAAAGAACGTGCAAGCATGATGAGGATCGAGTATCTAGAGTTGTTCGAGACTTAAGTTGATGAACAAATTGCGGATGCGGGTTCAGTATGAATTCCTCTTAAGTAGGGAGAGTTGTAATGATCCGTTTAGATTGTAATCAAAAATGACTTTTAAGCATTTCGATATAAGAAAAATTGACAAGAAAAGAAAAACTCTTTACACCACTCACATCTATAGTTTTTTCAATAAGTTTCTAGACATTAAAATAAAAACAAAAAAAAAACAAAAGTTAAGAGAGATAATAGAGAAGGTCTTTCATATGATATGAACAACAATTTGAGAGACCTAATAAGTACACTTGTCACTCTAATAATGATCCAAAAACCTGGAAAAACTCATAAAATAAATAAATAGAAATATAATATTCTACTATTTTTGATAGAAATCCACCCAAGTCTCTTATCAATGCTCTTATGTGAAGGCAGACAACATGAGATGAACATAGTATAGTGTTAGTGGCGTTTTCCTTTTGAACATTAGCAACAATGGAAAGAAAAATGGCAACAACAAAGAAAAATGTGAATCACGGCAAATCATGTTCATAGGCAGATGCAATAACAAATAGAAGAGACCATCAACATTCTAACAGACAAGATAACTAAAATCCAAGTAGAAAAGTCGCACACAACAACAAATAGTACACAACACGAACCATAAGTTTCCCTACACTACTTAAACCAACACATATGGCCCTCTTCAAGTCTTTAACACTCCCCTCTTTCTCATGTTTCATTTTCTCTTCTTAGCAGGTGGCTGGCGAACATCTTCGTCATCTTCCTCATCATCCTCATCTTCATCCTCGTCATCCTCATCATCATCATCATCACTCTCATCACCGTCGTCATCATCATCATTATCATCGCTTCCTCCTCCACCATTGGTCACCGGGTCATCCTCCGGATCAGCTTCCTCTCCTTCACCCCCTGAAAAATCTTCATCATTAGCATCATCATCATCATCATCATCGTCTTCATCAGCGTTATCTTCATCATCATCGTCATCATCATCAGAGTCACCGGCATCTTTGTTTTCCTCATCTCGGCGTCCTTTTTTGTAGCCCTCCTTCACAGAAAGCCTAGAGAAAAGACAAATTCAGATCTGCTAGAATTAAATAAAAACGGAAAAATGAAAGATGTGGCCCTTATGCTCACCTCTGATCTTCAGCAATCAACCCTATCAGCAAAGATTCTGCCTGCGATATCACAGAACAAAAAGATGAATATTAGACAAGGTTTTATGAAATTTTATACAATACTGAACTATCCATAGTGTATTAATGCAAAGTTCAACGAGAACATAAGTTAAAAAGGATCATGAAAATGGAAAATGTCAATATAGCACATAACAAACAAACACTGAAATGACAAAAGGAAACCTAAAAGGTACACAAAATAAACCTAAAGTCAATCTGTAAGGGTTTAAAACTTTCTCAAAGGAACTCTCTTCTTTGTGTGTTTGCTATATCATACAAAATCCAAGAAGAACACATCCTTATATAAATAGCAATTGCAAATAGACAAGAAAAGTAAAAGTGGCAAGTTAACAGAGTGTGCATTTGACATTGTTAAACTCTGCATTCAACTTCAATTGTACAAAGACCCGTCTCGAACCAGTTAAGACAGAAACTAAAGTGCTTGTCTAAATTCAAACAACAGAATCCGTCAAAAGCCCAAATCGTATCCCCAAAGCAGAAATCTGAGTATGAAAATCTAATAAGCCTTGGATTCAGGAACACAGAGACAACTCCAGGATGGACGGTTTTTGAATAAATGACAAATCCAACAGAACACAAAAGTGAAACAAGAGTTATAAATTAAAATTAAGGAAACTGTTGTATACCGCGAGGAGCAGACACGCCAGATTCCTTCCAACGAGGAAGAGAAGCGTCTCAGTGGCAGAACAAGTCCATTGTCTCTGCGTCTCCATTGACCTGAGGGCAGCCACTTCCATATCTACTCGAAAAGGACTCACAGTAAGAGATGAGGAGACAGAAAGCCAAATAGAGAGAGATAAAAAGGGAGAGTGGAAAACCTGAATAGCTCCTTTAGATCCGGTCAAGTACCCTAAATTTTCGTCCCTGGAGGGTTTTTGTATTTAAGGAGCTTTTTCGTCTGTAGATTAAAGCCTTCAGAGTTTTTTATGAGCCATGTCCACAAATAATAATTATAAATATAATATTATTCTATTTTTAAAATTTTTAGTTTAGATTTTGACATTAGTATTTCTATGATTTTAACTTCGTTGGTTTGGAAAAAAAAACTATAAACATAATTTTGTAGTCTTGTTTTTATATTAGTTTAATTATTTCTGTTTAATTTAATTTAAATTTTAATAAAGTTAGGATAACATTTTTATAAAAATCATTTTATTTATATCATTTCATTTAATATATAAATTCTAATGAATTTTGGATTTGTTGGTTTTAGTTAAAATACGTTAAGAATACAATGGTTGAAATCACTAGGAGACTCCGCGGATATCATGAGCAAATATATCAAGCTAACGTTGCACTTCCTGATGCGGTCATCATTGGGACCAGAGCCGTGCTTACAACGTATTGAAAAAAGCATTTGCCTAGAGTCCCCAAATTTTGTAAAATTTTTAAGACCTCTAATTACAAAAAAAAAAAAAAATTTACATGGCAGTTAATGTATTCTTTTAGTTAGATTTTTATTATTATTTGATTCTAAATTTGACTTCTGTTTAAAATAACTAATTTTTGATCAATTTTACTATATTTTATATAAAACTATAAAGATTCTACTTCAAATTAACTGCAATTATTTGATCCACATTTGTCTTTTTTGTATATATTATGAGTTAAATTTATTTTCTATATTTATAGAATTTGATTAAAAATTTATAATATTTTGAATATATAGTTTATTGTATTTAATTTAAACGCTAAGATTTAGTTTTGTAACAGCGACCAACATTTCAATCCAAAATGATAAGAATATATAGTTTTGTTTTTAGTTTATAAAAATCTGGTGCATAAAATTTAGAAAATGTTTAGGTAATAAATCAAAACGTTTTAGTGTTATATATATATATATATATATGTTTTTTCAAAAAAAAATATTTTATATAATTCATATTTAAATAGAAATATTTTCAAAAAAAAAATTTCATGTAAAATTTTTTTTAACTCGCCTCCAACATCCAAAAACCTTCGCACGGCAGATTGGGACCAAATGTATATGTTGACTGAGATGGGCGACATGAGCTTTACTTGGATGAACCGACAGCTGAGGACTGGACCAGCACGAAATGGATCGAACAAGGAAATGTGGTCACGAAATGGACATGAGAAGGACGGACGGTCGAGAGATGAACAGGACAGACGATCGGGAAATGGAATATATGACCAATGGTCGGGTGATGCGATATGGTCGGACATAGACCCAAAAAAATGGAGATGAAGACCTGGACATGGAAATTTATCAATAAGAGCATTTTGCTCGACGAAGTGAACTAAGCAGCAAAACGGTCTAGATAACTATCAGCTGGATCGAACCCAAGAAGTGGTTAGCCAAGATAAGACTTCTGCGGCACAAGATGGGATGGACAACCAAGCACATGATCCACTTGTCTGTTATATTGGACAGATGACAAAATCAGGCTAAAGCCTTGAAAGGAGTCTTTGGAGTTTTAATCAAGTTTGTCCAAGAAAAAGATGAGCTGGCCCATGGGAAGGATAGAGGGCGGGCCACTTGGTTTAAACTCCGATTAACCAAGATTTAAAGTTTTAGAATTTCTCACTAAACCCATTAAGAGTAAGTTTAAATCCATTAGGAGTTGGTTTTGGTTTTCATACACCTGTTAGGTTTAGAGTTTTCAAGTCAGTCATGTTATATTTTGTAAAACAAGTCTATTTGAGCACTTTTTATCTCTTTGTTTATTTTTGAACAGCCTCCTTCGATCACTAGGAAGATTACTCTTTCTCTTACGTGAACCCATTCAACACCAACAAACGAGGTTACACTCGTAAGTAGTTGTAACGCACAACGTAAGGCTCTTCATTAACTTTAGGTGAAGAAATTATCGACCATTCAAAGTGCTATGAGTACTAGTAGCCTCTAGGTTCAGTCGCCCATCTTCAAGTGATCAAAGACATTACACCTATCGAATAAAGAAGTGCTTTTGGTAAGCAATACTAGTAATAAAGAATTGAAGATTTGTCTCAGTAAGTTAATTGTCCTCCCCGACAAGAAACACAAAGATAGGGTTGTACTTCCACAAAGCAATACATCTCTAATTTCGAAGTAGTTCTCAACATATCAATTATAAAGAACATCAATGACAACAACCACACAACCACAGATTCCTTCCATTATTCACTACACAAAAGATCTCACCAGACATCTCACACACATAATTTACATAAAACTGGCAAAAAGTACAGAACATCTCACAGCGGGCCCTTGTCCCGTGGAGCTTCAGAATGCATAGCATTGTAGTCTTTGGTGTAAACACGGTGCCTCCTCTCCCGCGCGTATACAACCCAAAACACCAAAGACAGCATTACAGCAGTAGACACCAGCACAAGACCCACGTAGATCCACTGCGTGTATCTCCTCAGTCCCGGGCAATGATCCCTCTCTATATCAGTGAATGTGGACCTCACGAAGTTACACCCTCGCAGATCTGCCAGGAATGGACCATACTTGTACAGACCATAGCTTACGTTAACTGCTGCAGCCATCTGGGTGTAATGGTTTGGGGTCAGACGTCCGGGCGTGCTACATGTTCCCGTTGTTATATATTCGCAAGTGTAGCTCTTCCACATCTGCATAAAAACACCATATCATAAGAAATATTATGAAACAAAAAAAAAAATTTACAGACATGTTCTGTTTTAAATTAGTATTTACCTCTGTTGCATTGTTGAGATGGACCTCACCGGGCTTGCACAGGTGGTCAGAGAGATCAGCATTGAAGGGGTTACAGAGCAAAGGCATTAGGGGGCCCGACTGGTTGTAATAAAGGGGTCGGGCTTGAGGCGGGAAGTTCTTGTTGGCAATGGTGTTCATGAAATTGTCAACAATTTCGACCAACTGGTACGTCACAAGCTTGGTCTGACTCAGTGTTTCGGTCGCGGTTGCGTTATCAACGCACGGTAGAATATCGTCTAGAGCGGTGTGAGCTTTCGGGTTTTGCACCCATTGGTCCATGGCCACACACGTATCCCCAACAACGCTGACAAAGCATTAAGAAATGCTTTTATTGAGAAACCTTTTTTTAATGCATTGAGTAAGACAAATTGAACAAAAACTCACTTGTGTAGAAGCAGAAATAGACCACACAAGACGAAAGTGCCGGTTACAAGAATCCAACCAAGGATCACTAACCTGTCCATTGTTAAATCACAAAGTGATTTTTATCAGCATAGAACGGTAACACGTGGAAAATGAGAATGAGACTTCACTTACGTGTATACAAGGCACTGCAGTCCAAAGATGGAGAGTACTGTACAACAATGAAAAATAATCAATAAGTTAAGTGCTGCTGCGAGATGTAATCAATAATAACAATCCCTAAGACGACTTACAGAATCCAATGAACGCAAGAAAAAGCATCACAGCAGCGATGATGATGAGCGCAAGTCTCCTGCAACAAAGCATAAGCACAAAAAGGTGAAGAAAAAAAAAAAAGGATAACACTATCGTATTATATTTTTTTACATGTTATCCAAGACATCTTGAATCCTGTCTTGGTTCTCCATTGTTTGAACAGAAAGAGTGGTTGCAGAGGAGTTGATCTTTCCTTGTATGTTGTCGATGCTCGATAGAACATCCCCTGGAAGAACGATGGATTGCACATCCACCTTCTTAGCTGCATTGAGATAATCTGACACATTCCTGAGGTTTTCCGCCGTGAAATTCGCCTGTCTCACCACATAGTCCAAAGTATCTGTTGTGCTAGCATGAAATTTCCCTTGGCCCGTGTAAAGGAAAACACATCCCACACTGGAAAAATATCAAACACAAAAAGCTTATTTTAATTAAAAAAAACAAAAAAGACAAGGATGACAAAAGAAGAGGCAGAGAAAAGACAATTTACATTGCAGCGATTGTGAATGATATGAGGAGGATAAGGGAGAGAGCATAAGCAACCCTGGAATAGCCGTAAGGCTGACGGGCGCAGCAGCAATAGCAAAGGCAAATGAGAGACAAGGATAGCCCGAAGATCACAAACCAGACTCCTGCTATCACAAAGAAAGGCGCCGCTGTATAAGCAACAGACTGCATGCACACACAAGCAAATAATGAGAAAACAAAAGCTTCAAAAAGAGAGAGAACTAATGAATGCTAATCCCTTTTGATTAAGCAAACAAACTCAACTTGCAACAGAGAAAACTTAGGACCACAGAAAATAAAAGAAAGGACTCACAGTCCAATAATGGGTATTGCTTATGTTCCATCCACCAGTGTAAATGTTGAAATTCTCAGTAGGGTCTTTCCTCTTTGTTCTGTTTGCAGCCAAAATCAGAGACGAGTTCTCTCCTTTTTCCTCTGCCATAAACCTTTCTTTTACACTTGTCCCCCATTCTTCTTCAACACTTGCTGCTTCCTTTTCTGAAAACCCAAAATTAGAAGTAAAAACATATCAACAGAGACAAAATCAAAATACAAGAAACCAGCAGTTATTATTGAATTATTTTTTCTTTTCTTTCTTTCTTACCAGCAATAGATATTCCAGTGGCGACAAGAAGAAACGAGAAAAGTACGAACACTGTTTTAGATCTGGAACACAACATTCTGTCTTTGTTTTTTTCGAGATTGTTTTTATTTTTTGTATATTTTCTCGTTTCAGTGTTTCTATGTTTAATGGAATCGTGATAGAGAATCAATGGCAGACGTGTTAACAACACGATTGATTTGATATCCCGCTTGACGCGGTTTTCTTCACTTCCTCGAATCACATTTCCCTGATTTCTTTCTTTTTATTTATTTCCAATGTAGTTTTTAATTATGTTGGAATGATGCGCTGCCTGTTTCTTTTTATGATTATTTCTATTTATTTAATATATAGGCTTTGACTGGTGATATGAATTATTATTGTTTAAGGTTTGCTTTAGAGATATAATTCATAATTATTATTTTTAACTTATGTTTGAATTACAATGTATTATATATGAGTTAATTTTAAGCTATCCATTTTAAAAAAATTGTTAAACTCAAGTATTAATTCAACATCAAACAAAATTTTATGTATTAAAAGTTGAACTAGTATTTTTAGATTTAGGTTAGTAATTCTACGGTAACTTTTAATTTTTAATTATTTTAGTTTTTTCTATTAATTGCATTCATGGTTGTCTCACATTTGCTTTGTCTCAGTTAATAAAGCATTTTCAATATTTTATAAAGTTGTTTACTAGTTAGTCAATTTATAAATTGTTATTTCCAATTAAATTAGGGATCTGAAATTATTTCTATAATTTAAATTGTTAATTCTCTTTGGCAACTTAAAGTTTTTCATACATAAAATTATATGTAAATATATATATATATATATATATATGTACCTTTTGTTAGAATATGTATTACTATATTTCCTTAATTTTAATTTAATTAATATAATACATTTTAAATTTAATTAGTTTAATTAAATTTATAATAAATGTTATTATATTTATATTCATTTTAAAAATAGTATATACTGCAATTTGTACTAGGCATGGAATTTGGAGTTCCAATCGGGTTTTGGTTTTTTCCAATCAGATTTTGGTTTTTCGGGTTTATCAAAATCTGTCGTATTCAGGTTATATTGAAAGTTTGGTTCGGGTTCTATTGGGTTCGGTCAGGGTTAGTAAATCTTCAAGAACTGGTACAACCCGATGTACTTTCAGGCCCGAGTCCCATTTGGTTATTCAGTTTAAAGGTACCTGATTTTTGCCTACTTTATAACCAAAACATAAGTAGAATCGTTTTTCGGTTTTAAAGTACCTCATTTGTACCTATTTTGTAACCAAAACATAAGTAAAATCGATTCAAAAATAAGAAAAGAACATCAAACATGATCATTCAAAATCAAACGAAAAATAAACATAGTTATTGGTAGAAATAAAATCAAATAAATGAAAGTATAAAACAAAAACCAAGTTCTCATGAAATGATAAACATTATTCAATGAATATAAAACCAAATCCAAAAATTTCAAGCTTCAACCGCCACCTTAAACCATCAACCTTCATGTAATAGATAATTATTTTAGATGTTCAATAATATCTTAGTGTATTTTGGATACATATTAGGAATTGAGATCATGTTTGGTACAAAATTTTTTTTAAGATTTTGAATGTGTTGGGGTCTATCAGATATCCATTTAGGTTCAGATTCGGTTCGGATAATAACTATAACCTGAAATACTATAAAACAAGATCCATTCGGTATTTACGTCGGGTTAAGATCGGTTCGGATTTATTTTTATCGGGTTCGGTTTTGATTTTAGGATTCGATTTATTTGTCCAATCCTAGTTTGTACCATAGTTTTTACTACAAGTTACATCAATTTATAATTTGTTAAAAAGATATTCCAAATAAATAATTTGTTTCTGTAATTTGTTTGATATTTTGTATAGAGTAAAATATACTTATTCATTGCATCAAAAATTTATATCAATATTTTATAGCCACATTACTTATATATTATTTGGGAAGCTGATGTATCATCATTAGAATAAACTACTACAGTAGTTACAATTAATACATGCTATTGATGGTTTTGGTTAATCCATATATACATTATACTTCTCATTGAACTAATCATAAAATTAATTAGTAATGTACAAAAAATATTTTTTATTTCCTTAAATAAAAAGTACGAAATTATCTAATTTGATTTAATATATATTAATGATAATAAATGATGAATATTAAAACTTTAATAACAAATTGTGACTCATCTATCATTTTTATTTAATTTTATGTTATTAAATTAAACTAAACAATCACATTAACCATATATAGAGTTATTGTTTTTTGTATATTTTATATTTTGAATTTAATAAAACGACTATAAATTACTAAAAGTATTAAAAGTTCTATACTGAATTATTTGTGACCAATGATTTAATATTTTTGTTATAAAAAGATACAAATGATATTAAAATCATAAGTATTAAAGCCTCATTTAATAAATATCTAAATTAAAAATGTATATCTATTTTAGTATTAATTTAATTAAATATATACCATATAAAACCGTAAGTTTTTAATTCCAACATTTTTAAATTATGTATCAAAATAAATTTATAAAAATTGAATATTTATGCAATTTTAACTTGATGAAATCATTAGAATATATTTTACATAAATTTTGTTATAATTTTAAAAAAAAAATTAAAGAAAAACTTACTTATTCAACTTATATTTTTATAAAATATCTAGTTCCAAGCATGGTGCGAATTATAAATACCAACTTTTATATTGTTAAGAGTCCTAAAACAGTTTGGCTTTTACTGTCTTGTCAACTTTGTACTGGAATATTTATCTAGGTATATTGGACTGTCTCGTCATTAATTGAAGGCCATTATTGGCTTCGTCTCTCCATTTGTATGTTGAGCCGATCTCAATTCAAATTACCTTAAGAAGTGAATTACTTTCTTAAATAAGAAGTTCAGTTGTAGTACTTAGGGATCGAATTCACAGGAAGATAGAAAACCTAATAAATCTAATCAGATTGATTAAGCTAGGTTGATTATGATTAAATGTAAATAACAGGTTTGTGAGCAATGTCGTTGTTTGATTGATTTGATTGGGGTTTTTGGTACTTAGATGAAATAGCTAGACTAAGGGTTTCTATTCAGGTAATCAGGATTATAATCCTACAGATGCCTAACAAATTGTATGCATGATATTACAGAGCTCAACACTTATAAACAAACCGATCGACTCTCGCTTTCTAGGTCTGTCTATTGACCAGATATAAGTGTCGATCGATGATTCTATAGGAATATCAATCGATACACTTGTTGTACTGTCGATCGATTATTCGATTGGAATATCGACCGACACGTTTAGTCAAGCTTTAACGTGCTGATTGATTTGTGCTCACTAGGCTTCCTAGATCATCTATCGCCTTACTCTAGCAATCCTAGCTCAATTAGGATGGATTCAGGGTGAGATTCAAGTGATGACTTAAACCTACAACTCCTAGTTCAAGTTCTAGCTAGCTAAACTAGAAACATGTTTTAATGACAATTCTAATGACGAATATCACAACTTAGCAATCTATAGTTGGGACTAATCTCTCATAACCTATTTAAACCCTAAACCTACCAAGAGAATTACTCAGACATGGCTAAGCAATTCATATAGCAATTATGTATAAAAACTGCATAGATAAATAGATAGATATCAATGGAGTTTCAATCACAAATCTCTTTAGATCTTCTCTCCAATCTACTAAAAATTCTAGAAAACTTTTGCTGTGAAAATACTAAAACAAGAAAGCACACTTTGCCTCTAACATATTGGCAAACTATATATAATTAAGTTAAAACTCGCCAGGGGTAATCTTGTAAATTAGTGAAGTCTTGGGCTCTAAGTCGGCTAGAACCAAACGGGCTTCTGTCCGCTTCCTACCGTCGATCGATGTCACAGGATGTGCATCGATTGATTATTGTCTTTGAATGTCGACCATTGGTCTTGCTCGATAGTCAGCTCTAATGCTTTCTCCAAATATCTCCAAAATGCTCTAAAATCATCATTTTCTTCCAAATCACTCGTGATCCTATAAATATAGTAAATAGACTCTAGAATATAGTAATTAGTTATTAAAACACTTATAAACAAATATATATATATCTCGATGTTTTCAAAAATTCTCAATGAACATGTTATTTTCTTCAAAATATTATATTTGCTTTCTATTTATCTTTTAAACGAATAAAATATTAAATAGACAATTAAATATAATTATAATAAATCAATATTACGAAAAAATATTTTAAAAATTATGTATAAATAGGTATGAAAATAATTATATAAATTAAACTGAAACCAAAAGTTTAAAACTTTAATTTTTTAATTTTTGTCTAAAATATAAGATTAAAGATTACAAGACTTTTTAAGCATATAATTTTGTGTTTGTCACTTATTATAGATAAGTTACCTTTTTCTGTATAATATAAATAACACTCATAAATGCTTTTGCTTTAAAAACTGTTAGAAGTGTTGTACAAATGTTTACAGTGCATGTTTATATTCCATGTTTCATTATGAAATTTGTCACATGTGTGTGTTGCTATTATATGAGAAAAAATAATATATTTCATAATAGATTGGAGCAACGATAAGAATATATACCCCTATATAAATAATTCATAATGTATCAAGATAAGATTAATATAAAATTATTTACTTCCAATTTGAAAGTTTGAATGAAATACCAATCTGACAAAAAAAATCATAATTAAAATTTGTAAATGGTTGTTACATATCCAAAAACAAATTTATATAATATATATACATTTATAAAATAAACGTAATAAAAACAAAGTAATAAAAATAATGTAAAGATTATTTTCAAAGTTATATGAACTAATCTTAACGAAATTAGTAAGCCTGTAGAATTAATTACAAATTATTATCATTACAGTTTGCAAAATCAGTTTGAAATCAAATACTATATATTGATAGGCTAATTTGAAATAAAATGAAAATAAACAAATATGTCCATATAAAATTAGGTAATGAATCATTTTTTTATTATTTTGACTAAAATCTAAGAAAATTAATTTAAATATTTTATACCAAAAAATCCCTTTGATTTAAGTTTGTGTATAACAAAATTTAAAGTGAAATAGAACACTCAAAATAATTTAGATTATATTCTACAAAATTGGTATCTACAAAAATAGATTGATAACATTTGTTTTCAATAGCTACAAAAATATATTGATAACATTCGTGATATCAAATGTTCATTGCATTGATATCATTCCAGGTATTAAGATACTATTTTGAAATTTACTTTTGCTTATGCTTATTTATAATCTCATGATTTTTAATGCTGTACTGCTACTTAATTTTAAATAGATTTTGGAGTGAAAAATGAGTACAAAAAATGCTACGATCATTGTCAAAAAGGGGAAGATATGTGAGAGGTTTTGATCAATAAAAGAGTTATTTAATATATATCTCGATGTTTTCAAAACATTTCAATGAACATGTTATTTTCTTCAAAAACTTATATTTGCTTTCTATTTATCTTTTATATGAATAAAATATTAAATATACAATTAAATGTAATTACAATAAATGAATATTACAAAAAAAAATTAAAAAATTATGTATAAATGATCTTAAGTATGAAAATAATTATATAAATTAAACTTAAACCAAAAGTTTTAATTTTTTTTTTAATTTTAGTCTTAAATACAAGATTAAAGATTACACGACTTTTTAGTCATATAATTTTTGTTTTTGTCAGTTATTATATATAAAAATCATTATTTTATTTATAATATAAATAATTATTATCAATGATTTTGCTTTAGAAACGGTTAGATGTGTGTACAAATGTTATACTCCATGTTTCATTATGAAATTTGTAACATGTCTGTTGCTATTTTAAACGAAAATATAATATGTTTGCATAAAATATTGGAGCAACGATAGGAATATATTACGCTATATAAATAATTTATAATGTATCAAAATACAATTAAAGTAAAATTATTTACTTCCAATTTGAAATTTTGAATGAAATACAACCCTGGCAAAAATCATAACTAAAATTTATAAGTGGTTGTTACATAGCCAAAAAAAAATAATTATACTCCATCCATTTCTAAATAAGTGTCACTTTGACATTTTTCACAGATATGAAGAAACTGAATGAAATGTAATTAAGTTTCTATTAATTACACATGTTTAGCTAATAGTATTTGAGATAAATAAAATTATTTATAAGATTAATGCACTTTGCAATTAATTTTAGCTGAAAAGCAAATAAATTTTGCATTGAAATTCTAAAATGACAATTTTTTATGTAACAAGAAAAAATATTAGAATGACACTTAATATGAAACAGATGGAGTATAAAATATATGAAATAATAAAAATAAATGTAATAAAAACATTGTAATAAAAATAATGTAAAGATTATTTTTAAGTTATATGAACTAATGTTAACGAAATTAGTTAGACTAGAATTAATTACAAATTATTATTATTACAGTTTGCAAAATTAGTTTTAAGCCAAATATTATTAGGGTTAATTAGTGTAATATACATAAGAAAAAATGAAATTAAATAAATAAATATAAGGATTGGATGTGACATATATGCATTTGTGAAGATAATATTCTACTTCCCGCAAGTGAATGTGTAATACGCGGAGTTCAAAATTTTGCCAAAAATAGACTGTACAATACTATTCTATTTTTATACATAAACAGAACGGTTTATGTGAATACAAAATACAATATATAAAACGTAGAAGGAGACAAATAGAGGGAGGGAGGGAGGGAGAGATATTCTAAATTTACGTTTATATTCCATATTTATTAAATACAATAGAACATAACAAAATGATATCACATTTGAATGAGAAAATGAACTATACTATTAATTTATAATATAGTAAAGATTTAAAATTATTTTATGTAATGTAAAAAATTATAAAAATATATATCTATTTTTAAATGTTCAAAATGTGCTATATGTAGAAAAAAAATCTTTGTTCTTACTATGTAAAATACAAAACTAAATAATTGTATCATGCAAATCTAAAAGCTATTAAAAATTGAAAGGGAGATATGATTATCAGAAAATAAAAGAAAAAAATATATAAAAATGAAAATACCCTAGACAAACCTAGATGTAGGGATGAAATGGCAATTAATATAAAGGTATAGGTTATATTCTAACCATTCAATTGTAATGTGTATTCACTTAGTTATAATTATTTTATGGTTATTCCCCCTTTTTTTTTCACACTAAAACTTCATTATCACTACAAGAACTTATACAGGGGTGGGATGCATTTTTTTAGATACTAAGCCAGCAGGTACAACACCTCTGGAGAACAAAAGCTAGTAGAACATAGAACTATCATTCCCTAGAGACTAAACAAATAGACCATAGAGACATAAGACAACATAACACTTAGAGAACATCAAGTAACAGAGTTAAGATCACAGAATAAGACACCCTAACAGAGATTTTATCAAGATCAGAAAGAGTTGAAAGAGAAGCATAGCAACTGAAGCCGGATTATTGAAGATGGCCACCAACAAGAACTCCTTCTACTGCTCTGGAACATACCATGAGCCACGAGTTCGAACACAATGATGAATGAACCATCCAAGGGAGACGAAGCAACAACTTTAGCATTCGAACACCCACGGCGAGAAGCTAGAAAGAGCGAAAGCTCATTTTCCTTTAGAATGAGCCGGAGACTCCGTAACCACAGGGGAACTAGAGGAAGTTCACCGAAGGATCTATTCCGAAGCAAGCAAACCAAGGAAAAGCAAACTCTCCAAGCAAGATAAAAACACCACCAGAAGCAAGCTAACGCGAACCACCAGAATTCATCAGACGAACTAAGCCAACAATCTGAAAAAAGGAAGTACCTTGAACCAAGTTGAAGGAACCCTTTCCTCGCTGATGATGGAGACACTGAAGCCCGAGACCGCCACGATCCAGAAACCAACATGGCAAGGCCAAGGTGGTAGAGATCCGCGACCACTGAAAACCGATCATCACTTTGGATCTGAAAACCTAGATCTAACTCTGTTTTTTGAAGTAATCAAACCAAAATAAACACAGAACTACAAACTACACAGAAAATAAAGACTAATGAGCAGGCCGGACCGACGCCGTGGCTTGGAGAGCCAACGTCGTCGGCCGGAAACTGTATCTTATGGTGTTTGAACTAGAGAGAAGAGAGAGCTCTTGAAAAGAGAGAAAAAGGTTATTCCCCCTTATTTCCCATATTATTATCAAGAGATATAAATTTAATTTATGTAGATCGTTGTTCAAGAAAGTTTTCACATATACGTAACTGTAAGGTTTGTATGTTTTTCTAAATATACCATTTTCTCGTGCATAAATTTGTTCGTTGCTGTTAAAAGGCTATAATTATGTTGTTTTCAGTTGGTTATTGAGATAATTGTGTACTCCTTCCATTTTATTTTAATTATCGTTTTAGTTTTATACACACAACTTAAGAGAACATTTAATTTTGCATATTCACGAAATAAAAACATAATACATCTATATTTTAACCAATAGAAAATTAGACTGAAGAATATTATCAATAAATTTTGCATTAAAAATTTAAAAATTTAAAACGACACTTATTTTGAAACGAAAATTCTACTCTACAACAACAACCGGAAATATTAAACAATAGAATATTTGTGGATATCATTTTCAGAAATTGTTTTCTTAATCTTCCAGTTGAATATCATCTATTTTCTCTCAGATCAATATTATCTAAAATACTTGCATAGATTAAACTCAACTGAACCAGATAGGAAAATGAAACACAATTACACAAGAAAAGGAGACAAATCCCAAGACAAGAAGAACTAGAGACTTAGCATAAAACACATTTCATATATATCTCGATGTTTTCAAAAATTCTCAATGAACAGGTTATTTTCTTCAAAATTTTATATTTGATTTCTATTTATTGTTTTACAAGAAATAAATAAATAGACAAACACATGTAATTACAACAAATGAATATTACAATGAAGAGTCGAGGTGTCTCCTCTTTTGTTTCCACTCAAAGGAACCGACAAGTTTTTCGTACGAATCTTCCTCACAGGCTGCATGACTATGGATTCGAGTCGGACTCCGGATTCGAAAAGGTATTTGTTGGATTTCGATTGATGATGATGACGATGAGGAACAATTGAGTCGTTTGGTTAAGAATAGTAAGAATGAGTATAACCCACAAAAGACTTGTTTGCTTTCAGGGATTTAAAACCCCGTCTTTTGTAGGTTAAACTCGATTTAAATGGGTTTGGATTTGGATTATCCGTTTACAGGCTGGTTGGATATGTAAATAATAAAGTTCGGTTAAGTTTTTCTATCTTTTACTTCTTTTCTTGATTTAAATAAATATTTTAAGAAAATAGAAAAATAGACAAGCATTTAGGAATAAAGAATTCTGGTGAGGAGTATTTGAGCATCCGATCCTTTTCATATCGTGCAAGCAGACTCAGAAAAGAAGATCAAGCCAATTGATATCGACTTGCAGTTAACAGTCCAAGAAGACAACATCATATCACATCTTATCTATAGATAATAAGCGGATCATTAGGCAAGGTTCTGCCAGTGAATATAAGCTTTCATTGCAAGGTGGTTAACAAGCTCACCATTTAATACTACTCCTAGCTGAATATATCTAATAAAGAGATCTCTCTGTTTCATTCATCAGGAGAATAATGGGTGCTGTTGGGCAATCTCCGGCCACGCACAAAGCTACTGAATATATGCAGAGCTCGTGAGGGCGCATAGGGCACCATATGAGCCGCTCCTCTCACCGTTGCAAACGTCAATATCTTTCCATACTCGGTGACCCAACCACCAACCTAGTCACATCACAACCCAAAAATCCACAAGTTTGCAATTGGCAAGAGGGAAAATTGGCTTCTGTTGATTTTAGCTACAACGGAGAAGAGAACTTACCTGGTTTTTGTGGAACCAAGGTCCATAGGGAAGTGTGGTACTGAAGTTAAGATCATGAGCAAGTTCTCGTACGAGAGTTCTAGAACCAAGAAGTGGAACTACAGAATCTTGATCTCCACTGCAATGTCGACAAGCTGGGTGTTTAGCTTGCAAAATACATTAGTATAACTCATAAAATAAAGGGATCTTTAATAGAATTATTACCTTGAGATCCAAACATAAGTTTTGTTCTGTATAATTCTCTTAAGAATCGGAAGCATGTTAATGTTCCCGTCGATGCCACTGTAATTTACCAGGCTATGACATGGGTAAAGTGAAAAGCCAATACCAATCAGTTATAAGAAAAAGTTCTTTTACTGTTGCGATCAATCAAACTAAAATGAAAGAGGATAAAATCGTTACGTGCTGCACATAGACCATTGGTAAGGTAGACTAGTGCGGTTCACGTGAAGAGCGTGTTGCACCGCTGGGAGATTGAAATATAACTGTCTTTCGTGTTTCATACAAACATCCACCCCCATGCTCATCTGTGTAGCCTGAAACCCCTTTTCTAAAGTTAACAGACAGATCAAAAAAATATTTTGTTGGTAAGAAAAGGAAGAAAAAGGGGACTTGACCATTTTCTTGAGCCTCAACTCTTGCTCAACATGCGTCTAGGAGAACGTCATAGACATTGACATACATATTCGCCAAGCTGACTTCAGTGAGAGCCTCGATGCATTCCTTGCTTATGTTTGGGAGACTGGTAAAGTCACATTGCCTGATGATTGCGTGTCTACGTTCATCAGAAATAATCCCGTGATACCATAAGAAGTCGTAAGAAGCTGACGTGTCTGTGTCAAGCTTCAGAAGTGGATTCCCAATCTGATCAGAATTTTTTTTTTTTTAAAAAAACATGTAAGGAATTAGAAAAGAACTAAAAGAGTGTCAAGAAGAGGATTCGTTTGCTTACTGCAATTCCTTTGACATTGATTTTGAACCCACTTGACTGTCTATTATAGCTGTGTATAGCATCAGCCAGTTGAGGTATGTAATGTCCTGCAAGAGAGTGTGGTCAACAGAAGACACTAATAAAGTAATTTCTGATGAAATCAGAAATCAGCAACATGATCAAACAAACCTGCGTAGCTTTCCCCAGTGAGAAACAAGTGACGAGCTTTCAACGCTGGGAACTTGTTGAACCATCTCAACAGGAACACAAGCATATCGCTAGCTGTTGAAATGTATAAACATGTCGTCAATAAACAGAATTCTTCTAAATTCTAATATAAGCTGAAAATGGGATCTTGAATTTCACCAGTAGTTTCGTCCCCTGTGTTGTAACCAGAGCTTGTGTTGAAGTAAGATCAACCAACTCCGGCTGGAGAATCCACAAAAAGCAGGTTCGAGGCTACACATTTTAAGTTAGCATCATAGGTAGGTAGAATCAAATAGTTTCTCTTCTATTTACATGAATATTATATAAGAAAAACAACCTTTGTTCCACGACATGGAGTTAATCCGGAGGCCATGGCCATCTCCTGTTGGGTAAAATGGACCCAACTCGGTGAAAGCACCTCCACCAACAGATGAACAACCTGGACCTGCAAGATCAACCTCAATTTCATAACTCACAACCCTTTTGATACTCAAACGTCAAAAACAAGCAAGATATGTTTAATTAAAATCTTAACCATTATACAAAAGACCAAAAGCTACAGGACAAAACCAAAGCTAGGAGAAACATAAAAACCTCCGTTAAGCCAAAGTGTTAAGGGTTTGGTCTCCGGTTGTGAGTCTGCTTCCACAAAGTAGTAGAAGAGACTGCGGCCTGTTTCGGAGTCAACATCCACATAAACTGCATACTGTCTAAATAAGACTTTTGGTTGACCAGGAAGCCTCACCACTAGATCTTCTTCGGATACTCTTCTGCAAAGTTGCAACCCAACCACTGCATTGTAACCATGACCACCAACATTGTCACCGCAAAGGCACCGTACAATACCATGATCCGAAACAAAAAGTTATAAATTAAGTCCAATCTACAACGCAACAGATGATTCACGAGCCATGGAAATACAATGCAGAACATAGAAGTAGAAGACGAGCTTTACCTTGACTTTGTCTCTTTATATGCTTGTAATAGTTCTGCGAGAGACCACAAATCGATAGTGAGAAAGAAGCTGAAGGCATTGGGGGTCCTATGGGCCTTGTCGATGTATATTGTTAACGTCATTAGGTTACCATATTTGTGTAACATATATCTTTGTATATAAGGCATTGCCTTGACGAGGAATCAAAACGAGAAACCCTTTTACAACTTCTAAGGTTCTTTACAACTTCATAGGACCCCCAATAGAAGGATTCTAGAAGATTTAAAAGGTAAAGTCTCTTATTGGAGAAGAAGATGAAATCATTTCTTTTTTTAACAGCTTTCGTCTTTCTCAGCTCCGGACTCGCCACTTCCTCGTTCTTTTAAAGTCAGCCAATAAGCACCTTCCCTTTTGAAATGAACAATTCTTTCCTTTTCTTTTTATTTAAAGTGCTTCTTCTCATATTTCTCGAGGACCGTTTAAATGCTGGGCTTTATTAGACCACCTCCATTGGAGGTTCTTAACTAGAGTTTTAAACCAAAAACAAATAAAAATATGTGAGAAAGGATAAAAAACGATAGAACCGCCTCTTAATGCAGGAGTTTTAGAATTGGTAAGCAACCCTTATGTGTCACTTTTGTATTGGTCATCCCTGTTGTCTCTCTCTCTTTCTCCTTCGTGTTCGTCGCGTTTTGATCCTAGATGAATTTTTTTTCTTCTTCCTCCAATCGTCGGAGGCGTGACAGAGTTTCACGGAGGTTGTGGAAGTTACGGATCCACCGCGAACCGGTGCCGGAGTGCTTCGCCGGCGAACCGGTGCCGGAGTGCTTCGCCGGCGGATTCTGTGTTCTCTGATGGTCCGCAAGTTTCTCGAGGGTGGAGGAACAATTGATTATTCTATTGGTGTTGCAGCGATTCGATCTTCATCTGCAAGTATGAGGCCGGTGTTCGTGGGGAACTTCGAGTATGAAACTCGCCAATCGGAGCTGGAACGGTTGTTCAGAAAGTACGGGAGAGTGGAGCGCGTTGACATGAAGTCTGGTATACTCTTTACTTGTTACGTTTAGAGAAGAATTTGCTTCGCCGATCTATGTTCACTTTGATACATAGGATGCTTGATTTTGAGTAACTTTGAGTAACATGGATTTTGTATTAGGAGAAATCAAAGGAACCAGTAGTATAAGAAAAAAGTGTTAAGTGTTTGTTTGGTGGCAGGAGGCTTTCTCCATAGAAGCCATTGAGTTTCCAACCTCTTCCCTGCAAATTACATTCCTACGTTTTCATGCCTACCTTTATCATCTCATCTTTGTGCCTAAAATCTTCGTTGAGTCTAGAGATACATATCTTCTATGTCACCATCATCATCATACATTGTTTTGTTTCTCTTCTTCATGCCTTTCCATGTCTGAATTCCTACTGTCAGAAATCTGAACTCCTACTGTCAGAAAGCAGTGCCTTTGCAATCATTCAGATTTCAGAATTGAAAAAGAAAATTTGGATTTTTATTAGCCTTTGGTTGACTGCAACTACACATCTTTGTTTTCTACTACTTCATGGATCGCCTCTGCATCTTATGTACACCTGCCTTGCTTCACATTGATGCAGGTCTTGTTTTTTGTCATATTTAGTTTCATTTTCTATAGGTTCAAAACTAAAAAAAGGTGTCTTTTGAGCTGATTTATTTCCTTCATTGCAATTTCGGTGGGCTGTTGAATCAGATTGTCTACATTACTCTCCTCGACATCACACACACACACACAGGTAATGTTGAGTCTGTTTTTTTTAAATGTCGAGTTTGTTTTTTTTAAATGTCGAGTCTGTTTGTTGTTGTCTTTGTTTGTCTCTCGTCTGATCACACTTTGTAATTCATCAATCGTTTGGTTAATTTATAAAACTTGAACTTGTTGTTGTCTTGGTTTGTCTCTCGTATGATCACACTTTGTAGTTCATCAAACCTTTGGTTATGTTATAAAAGTTGAACTTGTTGTTGTCTTGGTTTGTGTGATCACACTTTGTAGTTCATCAAACATTTGGTTAAGTTATAAAACTTGAACTTGTTGTTGTCTTGGTTTGTCTTGGTTCATTCTACTTAATTTAATCATAAGGCCACAAGTCTTAAATCATTCTACTTAAAAAAACAAATTATTTAAGAACCCCTATGAGGTTCTTCATTGGAGGAGGAAAAAATTATTTGTACTAACAAAGGTTCTTAACTTATCAAATCAACTTATTAACTATTAATTTAATCATAAGAGCTCATTAGATGTTCTAATGGATAGACTTGCTCTTAGTGCCGAATGATACATTCATGATTTTCTATTTTTTTTGAAAAATGATAAATTGATGCTTACTAATACACTATATAATCAATCTGTTTTCGAATGAGTGCCATTTTAACATTTCTTTTATTAAACACAAACTTTATTTTAGAATTTCAATACATTTTTTAATTCATTTTAATTATAAATGCATTGATTTTATAAATAATTTTATTTATCTAAAATATTATTGGTTACATATTTATAATTAATAAGAACATTAAGATATTTCAATCATTTTTTTAATCATTGGAAAAATAACAAAGTGACACTTTTTCACGAAACGGTGAGAGTAATATATTTTCTTTATAGATATCGGTGTATCAGTTATTTCTCAATTTGAAACAAAATAATGGCTATGGTTAAAATATAAATATTTTTATTAAAATATCATAATACATATATTTATATACAATTTCTAATTTTTTCATTAAATAGTAAAAAAGGGTTCTGATCCCCACCTATAAGTTATGTGTACAATCTTAAACACATGAAGTAGTTATTGTCGGCATAATCGTTAAAGGCATTGGTGAATTCTCTAATTTTTAATGAGATAATAATGCAATTCAGTTATTTAATTAATTTTTATTATCTACATAAAATTAGACCACTTATAAATAAACATAAGCATCCGCACATTTATCTGGAACCAAAGAATGGAAGTAAACATAGAAGAAGCTCGGTTTAGTTTGGATGCTATCAATTAGCCGAACGAATCCTATATCTTTAGAACAAAAACCAAATTGGACCAAAGTAAGAATTGAAGGGATACATAAATTTCTATAATATAATTTATATACTTATAAATATTAACTATATTTAGTTTTAAAATAATCAAATAATTTTAAAATACTTTTTTATAAATCAAATACCAAAAATAAATTTACCAGAATATGTTTTATTTGATTCTTACGATAATAATTACAGGTGTACCCTTAATGAATTAAATATAGCTATATTTTGTGAAGTTTTCTTTTTGTGAATCACATTATATAAAAGTATACTTTCGTTTTAAATGTTCCTTATCATATAGTTATTTGGAAAATCAAAGGGAAAATAAACCTAGATAAAAAAGAACGAATATATATTTTCTTATAAAATATAATCTTAAGCAACATAATATATATTTTAAAATAATAAGTATTTATTTAAATGAATCTATTACTCAAATTATTACAAAAAAAATAGCATAAACTATAATGAATAATTTTTTTTATCTTTTTATTTTTTATGCATCTTTCAAAATAACATATATAATAAAGAATACCTTTACAAAATGTAAAACAAAGAATATTGATTTAAATGTGATGTGATTTCCTGAAAAATAATTTTACAAAAATGATCTTGATATTAAGAGTACAAAAATAATCTCCCCTTTTAAATGTATTGATTATGTTTTTATGCAATTTCATACCGATCATCACTTTATTTTTTTCTTATTTTATGTTGGCAAATCAACATTGTATCAAATTATTAAAAATTAAAAATATAGTTACAGATCTAAAATGAAGAACTAAACTAATACAATGAATACAATTAATTTGATTTGACCGAATTAGATTAAATAGTTATATTTTGATCCGAATGAATATATGTAATACAAAATACCCACAAAATGAGTAATTGGACCCATCTCAATTCTTATGTCCAAAATAAAAAATTTAACTAAAATTAATAATAATAAATTATTATTTATAATAGTATTTTATACATATAAATTGCTGAATAACTCAACATATTAATATAAACATTTAAGATTCTCAAATAATTTTATAGATATTTTAACTAAAATCTTACAATTAACTTATTTTGTAATATATATATATATATATATATATATATATATATACACACACATATGCATGGAACTTATGTAACTTTGAACCGATCAACTTTAGTTTATTTTTACTATTTGACTCTTAAAATAACATATATTAAAAAATATATGTTATTTAATATTTTGATATTAAATTATACATAATCGTACTAAAATATATTTACAAACCTAAGATAAAATCAAATTAAATGCAAATAAAAAATAATCGGATTTTTAATCTATAGAACAAAAATATTATGCTTGAATAAGAAAAGTAGATGTTATCCAATATATTCAAATAATAACTAAACAGACAAGATATTATATATTAAAAATAATACATCTAATTAAATAAATAATATTATTTAAAATAAATCATGCATATTAAAAATTAAAATAATTGAAAATAAAATAATTATTAATAATTGTTATAATGTTTTTACTTTGTAAATATTTATATTCGTGCATGAGCACGAAAATAATCACATAGTTTTAGTGTAAAAATGATACGTATGTAGATGTATAAGTAAAATCTTTGATTATAGTTTCATATAAATACTTATGGGTTACAGTAAGAACATATGTTAACAATAAAACATTTTCTTGTTCATTTATAGTCAGTATATGTTTTGTCTAATCATTTTAATATTTTGATATAAACTTTAAGTACAAATAAATACATAGTTTCTTTGAGAACAAATAAATGGTGTTTCAACTACAAAATTACGATCAAAATCATATGAAAATGTATTCCTTACCAGATAATATTTTATCATTCGTGTCAAATGTTATTTCTTTTGGGAAAATATCTTGTCAATATATTGTTTGCTATTTCATACTAACTTTTCAATGTTCATTGGTTTTAAATATAGATTATTATTATTTGAAGGCATGCGCGGAGTTAATCTCTTAGAGTTTTGGTCTCTTCTATCCAGAGCTTTGTGGTTCTTTGATGGCATGCACAACTTGTCTATGTTTGTTTAGTTTGTGAGGTGTTTCCTACCTCGTAGATGGTTGTTGTGCTTTCGGTGACTTAGACCATCTTCAACCCACCCCTATTTCTATCTCTATATTTTTCCCTAAAATAGAGAAACTCTATTATAGAGGTGGAAATACTCCAATGTATGCCTCTATATTATAGAGGTGGAAATACTCCAATGTATGCCTCTATAATAGAGTTTCTCTATTTATAGGGGAAAATATAGAGATATGATATTTCTACCTCTAAATATAGAGGCAAAAAGTAATTTTCCTCTATATTTTCCTCTAAAATAGAAGAACTCTATTATAGAAGCATACATTGGAGCATTTTCACCTTTATAATAGAGATCTCTATTTTAGAGGAAAATATAGAGGTGTACATTGGAGATGCTCTTAGGCATGTGTCTTGCTACTTTATTGTGACTTTGGTATTCCAGTAATTATTCCTCCTCTGGCTTCTTTCTTGATTCTTTCGTCGGTGTTTGATCGCGTTGTTTTGTGTTCAGGGATTGCTTTGTCTCAGATTTTATCTTTCTACCATTTTCTAACTTTTGTTTGTTAGGTCAAGATACTCTGTGGTAAGGTGAGGTAAATTAGTTTTGGTTCTTGATCTACTTTGAGCTCCAGACCTTTATTAAATTAGTGTTACTATGACATTTTAGTTTTCTCTTTGTGGAGGTTTTAGGTTTAAATTATGTGTTTTGCTCTAGTTTCGTCTTCTTAGTTTGGTTATTTTATAATTTTGATAATAAAATAAATATATAATTTGTAAATAAAATATTAGTAAATAGTAAAAAGTAATAAATTAATGAAAGTTTATGTTATAGTTTTGACTAAATTGCAGTAATATAAAAGAAGAAGGACCTAAAATGTAAAAAGAAAAATACATTTTACTTATTTTTATTCATCTTGAATTTTAGTGATTAATAAAATAGATTATTAGATTTTATGTGATGAAGGTTAGTGCAAGAAGGTTTAGATAGCTCACAATTAAAAAATGACGGACTAAATTGCAGTAATCTAAACGAAGAATGACCTAAAATGTAAAAAAAAAAATATGAGGACACATGTCATCAAAACTCTCTTCCACATGTCAAAAGAAGAGAGAAAAGTGTACTTTATATATATATATAAATTAATATTTTGTTATCTTTGAACAAGGATTTTGTCAAGTTTTATCAAAGTAACTTGGGTTTCCTAATGTTTTTTGTATCTTTATTAATATTCTTGTAACTAGTTCAAAATGTATAATATCTAATAATGCCAGTTTAGCATTTTTGACATACAACAACATATATCAGAAATACATTTGCCAACTAACTGAATGCTTATAATTCCACAAAACCTCTTACATCCTGCGACGGATCGTAGCACTTTTTGTAGTCTTGTTTTACTTCAAATCTATTTTAAATCAGATTATTGCAATATTAAATTATTAAATGATAAAGACGTGAGTATAAGTAAAGGTAAATAGTAAACTGATATTTAAGTGTCCGGGGAACAAAAACATTAAATATTATGAAGAAAATAGTGAAAACAAATTCGATCAATATGTTTTTGAATATATTCATTCTATATGAAACTAGATTATTACCCGCGCTGCGGTCTTTTTTATAATTTTTTATTTATAAGATTTATTTTTATTTTTATTAAATAAAATTATTTTCACATATTTTAAACATAATATTTTAAAACACACAAATTTATATTAACATCCACGTCAAATTTGGAAAAACTATTTATGATGTGAATGTTAACCTCAATTTTTTATTTTATTTTTGAAACTAACCTCAAAAGTTTTGGTTCATTTAAATTAACAAAAAGATCTGAGCTATAAAATTTTGAGTTCGGTTTTTTAGTAATTTTATGTTTCTATAATTTCAGTAAATTTTGGAAGGTTGTCGAACTTAACTTAGAAAAAGAAAGTAAAATTGTCACTTGAATATGAAATTTCAACGATTTACATGTACTCATAAAGTAAAAAGTAATAATTTAGCATGACCGACAAGCAACCACTAAATTGACATCATGTTTCTGGTAGAGAAATGTATTCTTTAGTTATCTGAAACTCCACAGTAGAGTTCTTCTTCGTCACTGTAACATAATGAGATATACATTGATTTTTATCATATGAAAGAAGAAAGCATAGTGACGTTATCATTAATGTTGTCTAAAAACTGTATAGTAACTTAAGTATGCGTATCTTTATATGGTGGTAATGACTGGTGATCACGTTTTTGTACCTCCCCCCCCCCCCCCCCACCCCCCCCCCCCCCCCCCCCCCCCCCCCCCCCCACACACACAGCAAAATTTCACTCTATTTGTTATTTCATGTCTTTCTAACTTGTTTTGTTGTGATCTCACAATCTATCTGACAAATCTTGATCTTAAAAAATTTACATATTTCAGTGTTCTTTTGAAAATCTGCCATGACGTTATCTCTAGATTGTGTTGTATTGAGATATACATGAATGAATATGGTGTGAATAGGGGAAAATGTACGTTCAGCAAGGAGGGGGCAGTTGGAAAATGTATAATTTATAATTGATAAGTGTGGAGATTTAGTGAAGTTACGCTGCCAAACCTCTGCCCCCTTTGACTCTGGTTCAAGAATTTTGTTTCTTTTTTATGAAACAAAGTCACATCTTTCACTTTTATCGCTCAACAATTATACAATTTAGTTGTCTTGCGTTCTTAACAGATAAGTAATTATCATTTATTCATGTCTCTTTCTATTTCGTTGTTATGATATTCTTTTTATATGTTTTAACATGGAAAACAATTTTCCATTAATTTTTCTTTAATATTTTGTCTCTTCATTGATCGCATGATTTACTTGCTATTTATATATTGGGTTCATCATATTTATCGTATTTTCTTACTATATTTTTCTGTTCTTACTACTTTTGTCATTTCTTTTATTGAGTTGATGTTTTTATAATGCACTTTATTTCTCAATTAATTTTGTAATTATAACTATTTATAATGTTTTGAATATTTTTTAAGTAATATATAAATTTAATAATTAATTATTTAAAAAAAAAAATATATATATATATATATATATATATGCTCCTAGTCGAAAAAATTTCTGGATTCGCCACCGTAAAAGCTTAGACAAGTTATATTTGTGTATGTAGTATTTAGATTAATTAAATGGTCCTCACTCTGTCTTGTAGGCTTTAAGAAGCTCTGGGGTAGAAGGATTTCATCAGCAGGGACCCAAGCATCGAGAGGAATACCTTCTTCACATTTTCTGGGACTAAAGATTCTTCCAAGAAGGAATTGATATCAAACCGGCCATCTTTATTGGCAGCCATGTAAGCTACATCATTGATATGTGGATGGTCATAGACATCATGAGTCCCAACAACACACAGATTCCACTATCTCGGCCTGCAGTAAACTCAACAAAACCCCTCTTTGGTGCTACACATTCATTGCACAAGACAATCTTCACAACAAAGATGAAAATTAAAACTCACAACTTGGTAAGGTCTTTCTATCCACTCTCGTCTGAGTCAATCCGAGCTAAGGGATTCTTAAATAGAGAATAAAATAGAAATAGCACCATAGCTCCATTGCGAATCTCCTGGCCTACTATGGCAAAAGAGGATCAGAAAATATATCCTAGACCATGAGCCCTCTCAACAGCAACAAAAACTTATAGAGAACAAAGAGTCCTAGAAACCATATCAAACTAAAACCAACTCAAAGCACAAATAAAGAAGGAAAAACGACTTGAACAATTTGAAACAAGTAAGCTACCGTGTTAATTTTGCGTGCTGTTTGATCAAATTACATGATACTAGACATGGGCACATTTATCTGGAAATGAATAGCCAAATTGAACCGGACCAAAAAACGAGGTTCGGTTCGGGTTTGAATCTTATAAATTATCCGAGCGGATCTTATATCCTTAGAACCGAAAAACTAAAACCGAACTCTAATCAAACCAAAAACTGACTAGGTACCCGAATTTCTATGATATAGTATATGTTTATATATACTAACTGTGAGAGACAAGGTTTCACTTCTTAGATTTAGGTTAGGTCAAGAGAGATGAATGAGAATCGTGGGCTGAATCCCGTAAATAAACTTGAAGAATGAATATGATTTTATTGATGAGTTGAAAGATGATGAATACAAAGGAATGTATCTTGAGATGATTACTAAAGAATACGTAATGCTTTTAATCTAGTACAAAAGTTGATATATGGAAAAGAGATGGATCGTCTTTTATCTTCTCCGTCTTTATATAGTCTAGGTTTTGTTGGCAACCCTTCAACTGTTCTCCGAGATATTCGGCTTCAATTACGGAACTCGCTTTAGGCTCCTCTTGACCGAGTCTCTTAAGGTGTTAGCTCACTTTCTGTCGTGACCTCTGCTATGATGTCTCCCAGGTCCAGTCGTCAGCTCGGCTTTCAGCTCCCTTTGTTATGATGGGCTTATCGCAACCCACATGCTAGCTCACGCTTATCGGTACCTCACCTGAGGGTCATATTCGGGTCCAACAGTTGCCCCCAGCTTCCGAATAAAATCCTTTGTCTCGGAAGCTAGAATCTAGCTATCGATCTTATCTTTTCGTTAAGATAATGATTAGTTCTTATCCTATTTAGATTCAGCTTACTCGATCTAACGGTCTTTATTACGTTTGGCAGAATCTACGGTTCAGATGGAGAGGGTTTGAAATGACTTTTCCGAATCTCGAGAGGTGATGGGATATAAAGCGGTGAACATTAACTGCTAGCCTCCCACTTTCTCCACGCCTCCGTTCGGTTTTCAAGGTAACTTCTCTCCTCTCTCTTTATTTTACTGCGATTTTTTTATCTTCCTCGTTACTTTTCTCTGCAAATTCTCTCCCAAACCTTGCAATCGATTTTCTCCTTAACCTTCCCATACTATGGATCATCCGAAAGAAGGTTCCGGGGAATCCGGGATGCCTCCCTCTGCTTCTGGAGCTAAACTACTGAAAGTTAAGCAAGAAGTCGGAGCCAAGATGAGGAAGGGGAAAAAGACAGCCAGGGAGGCAATCGCGACCAGAGTTTCTAAACGGAAGAAGAAAGACGATTCTAGTGGGAGCAGTCCTCACTCGCCTTCGTTGCTGAAAAATCAAGACGTGGTTAACCTCATGGTTCAAGCTCTCGGCCAAAAGGAGCTTGGCCGTGCCTGTAATTCCGACGAAACCCCCGAGACCGCTCCGGAGGGTTGGTTCTGTTGCCATGAGAAGTACATCTCCAAGTCTCACTTGAGATTTCCTCTTCCGACCCTACTGCTTGATCTACTAGATCATTATCAGTTAGCCCTTTCCCAACTCTGTCCCTCGGTTATCCGGGTGATAAACGGCTTTATCACTAGGTCCAAAGAGGAGGGGGTTAGCGTCGGTCTTACCGAACTTATGAGCCTCTTTTCCCTGAAGGAAAGCGCCTCTAAGGAGGGTGGTACCGGGACCTACTACCTCCCTAGTCGTCCCAATCATGTTATCTTCAGATTCTCTAGTAGTGATGATGACTGGAGGAAGAAGTATTTTTACGTTAAAGTTGATCCTTCGACGGTTCCTGTGGGTCGGAACCTTAGGGTCACTTGGACTAATCCATCTGGTTAGGAATTCTAGGGATATGCTTTTTCCGTTTTATTCATTTATGGCCGAGTAACCTTTTTGCTCTGATTTACTTGCAGAAATCGAAGATCCTCCGAAGCTCTCTACCAAGCTCACCAGGGCTCTATACCGCAAGTTGCAGCAGAGTCCCTGTACCTGGGTAGCCTACACCACTTCTCGAATAAGTGCAGCCAGATTCCCAGATACCTACAACGCCTCTTTCCAAGATCCCATTCCTGCTGAGAACCTTGAGAGTAAGTTCTTGTTCGAACCTTTTTAATGATTTTATCGCTTTGAAGTTTTTAAACTTAAGGATTTCCATTGTTCCAGTTTCGGCAGGCGATTCAGTTGTATCGATCTCAACTGGTGCTAGTGCTTCGGGAACTGAAAAGTCTCAGCCAGGTGACATGACTCTGCGACCATCATTCCGTTCTAGGGGTAACCCCTCTAAAGCTGCCAGTGCTTCTCGTGGAAGCGACAGGAACCAAGGAGGATCGTTCCTTATCTCAATGAAGGAAGTTTTGGACGACGGAGGATCCAAACCTGTTGTCGAGACTACTCCAACTGAGGTTGTAGCTCAGGATGCTGCTCCTCTCCCTGAGGTCCAGGTGCCGGAGGCTGACTACCAGGCTCCGAAGGGTACCTCTGAGGTCGAGCCGTCGAGACACAAGAGGCCCAGGACCGATCAGGGCGGAGCTCCCACCCGTTCTTCTTCCTCGTCCTCTAGAGGAGGGACTGTTGGGTGGAGCTTTACCCATTCGAAGCCTGGGTCGATCCTGGACGACTCTTGGGGCCTAGCTGCGATAATGAGGCACCTGAAGAGCGTGGGATGTCCCCTTCCAGCGCTCAAGGACCTGACTAACCGAGATGAGTATCTCGATATTGCCCACTGTATGGGTCAGGTACGTGATCTCTATCTGTTCTTTGTTTACATTCTTTGGAGACGATGATATATATTTTTTTTGGATTTATTGCAGTTGGCTGGGGCTGTTAACAGGGCCCAGCTCAGGTTTGAGAATGCTCTGTGTGCTGCCCCCAATGCTGGTGAACTTGCTGAGGTTACCGAGATGGTTAAGGCAGCCAAAGCCGATCTTGACCAAGCCCGGGTTCGAATTTCTGAACTCGAAGCCGAAGTGACGAGGCTAGGCTCGAAGGCCGATGCTCAGCAAGGAGAGATCGAGAGTCAAAAGCTCGATATCCAGGTGAAGAGCAGGAGGATCAATGATTTGGAGGCTGCTCGAAAGATAGCTGAGCATCAAGTACGTGAGCTCATTGCCTCATCCCAGGATAGCCAGAAGAACAAGGAAGCTGAAGTCAAGCTGGCTGTCAGGGAAGGGAAGAAAGAAGTCGCCGAAGCTTACGGCAAGATCCTGGTCTGTGTTAAGGAGAAGTTTGCTAGGAAGAAAGATGAGGTCAACGCCTTGGTGTACGCTCAGGAGCTCCAAGCTAATGCCGACCTCTTGAAGGATATGCTGAACAACAAGATCCAAAGCGTTGAAGAGGAGTACAACCAATTGGTGGCCTTATTACCAGAAGCGACAACTGCGTATGAGAAGGCTCAAGTCTCTGACTTCTCGGTCAGCAAGCTTCCTCTTCCCCAGATCTCGGAGAGTTCAGGTACTTTCGAGATTAACATGTTTAATCCATCCTTTTCTGGGGAGTATGGCTCTAATTTGGGTTTGATGGCTCCTGACTTAGCTCCAGTCGAGGCAGCAATAGGAGGTGATGGCAATGTGGTCGATGAGGGAGTTCCTGCCGGTGCTGGTGATCCGATTCAGGAAGAGAAGGAAGATTGAGAGCTACGGCTCTTTTAGCTTTATGTTTTGTGTTTTTAAGACTTCGGCCTAAGGGCTTTGTTTCGTTATGCATTATGACTTAGTGCCTGAGGAGGCCTTTAAACCTTAACACTTGCTGGATTTCAATAGCCTGGGGAGGCTTTTAAACCCTTTCTTATGTTTAAATCGTGGCTATTATTTCTGTTTTAAGTTTTTGAACTTAACCTCGTTTCATTTAATCATAGTGATTGCGAATCTCAGATGAGTTGTGTGCTGTCATCGTTGAGTCGGATTAGGACCTTTAGTCTTAATTTATGATAAGCATTTAGCTTAATGGATATTCGGTCGTGATAACCTTAAAGAGAAGTTCTTGATTTTAGCTCGGGGACCTGAGTCCGATTCGAAAGGTTCTGGGACCTGGTTGTTCAGGTTCGTAGGAACCTGGATTTAGATTTATAGGGACCTGAGTTAATTCGAAGGACTTCGAGGCCTTTGAAGTTTAACGGATGGAATTGAGGAATTTCGGAATTTTCCTGATTCTTTAGGATTTTAAGACCTTTCGATTTTGATAAGGGTTTCAAGACCTTTTGGTTTTGATTAGGATTTTAGGACCTGGTTGATTGTTAAGGATTTTGCGGCCTTAGCAGTTGTCAAGGATTTTAGGACCTTGTTGATTGTTAAGGATTTTAAGACCTTGGTTTATGTTAAGGATTTTAAGACCTTTGGGTGTATTAAGGATTTTAAGACCTTTGGGTTCAGGTTTTTAGGGACCTGAATGTATTCGAGATTGTTGAGCTTAGGTCCCGATTTAGGGGGACCTAAATTTTCTTGGAGGGTTTTAAGACCTTTGATGTTTATGAAACTGAATCAATCGTTTTATTAATATCAGATATCAGAGAATACATGATTCAGATTATTTACACAGTAACTATTTTTAGGCTAAGTGTTCTTGGTAACACCTGCCCCTTTGGCTTAGGTGAGGAGGTTGGTGAGAAGAGGTTGGGGCTGCACTCATGACGGAGTTGCCTACGTACCCAGTCAAGGGATCAAGCCAAACGTAGTTCAGGGGTTTTAGGTACCTAATGATAGTATCTTTTGAGGTTCGTGGCATTCCACGATCGGATTTCAGGTACCCCGGTTCGTACCTTCTGGAGTTTGTAAACTCCGGGTCGTACTATGTGGATAATTCGGTAGGGTCCTTCCCAGTTGGTTCCTAACTTTCCAGCTCCCGGTTCCTTTGTTCCTTCGAACACTTTCCTAAGCACTAGGTCCCCTACGGCGAACTGTCGGGGCCTTACTTTGGAATTGTAGTGTCGTGCCATTGCTTGCTGATAATTTTGAATGCGAAGCAAGGCTTGGTCTCGTCTTTCCTCGATCAAGTCGAGGCTATCCATCAGGAGCTGGTTATTAGCTGCGGGATTTGAGGTGCAGAGCTCCCGTCTGAGGCTACCTGCGGTGGTTTCTGCTGGGACGACAGCTTCCATCCCATAAGCTAAGGAGAAGGGAGTTTCCTCTGTAGCTTTTCGTGGGGTGGTTCGGCAGGCCCATAGTACTTCGGGTAGTTTTTCCGACCAAAGCTCCTTTTGGGCTCCTAGGCGTTTCTTGAGGTTTGCTAAAACTGATTTGTTGGCAGCCTCCGCCTGTCCGTTCCCTTGAGGTCGCCGAGGTGATGAGAAGGTGAGGCGGATGTTCCATTTATCGCAGAAACTTTTGAAGTCGTGGGATATGAACTGTCCTCCATTGTCGGTTACGATTTCGTATGGGACGCCATGCCTGCATACGATGTTTTTCCAAACAAATCCTTCGACCTCGAATCTGTTTATTTGTTGGAAAGCTTCAGCTTCAATCCATTTCGTGAAGTAGTCGGTTAGGACCAGGAGGTTTAGTAACTTCTTTCCTTTCCCTGAAGGTACTAATGGACCTATAATGTCCATAGACCACCTCATGAATGGGTAGGGAGCTGATATGTTAGACAGCTTTTCCGCTGGTTGGTGTATGATCGGTGCATGCCTTTGGCATTTGTCGCACGATGAGGAGTAGACCTCACAATCTGCGATAATGGTAGGCCAGAAGTAGCCTTGTCTTTTTATTCGGATGGCTAAGGCTCTGCCTCCGGAATGGTTTCCACAGGAACCGTCGTGCATTTCCTTCATGAGTTTCATAGCTACTAGGCCGTGAACGCATTTTAGGTAAGGTCCGGAGACACTTCGTTTGTGGAGGGCTGACTCGATTATACAGTATCTTGCTGCTAAAGCTTTGAGTTTTCGAGCCTCCCACTTGTTGGGTGGAATTTTTCCCTCTAGGATGTAATCCATGATCGGTATTCTCCAGTCTTCTCTCCCTACAACTTTGTTGTGAAGAGAGGAGGGAGATTCCTGTTCGGGACCTGGTGCCGTGGTGCCCCCGGAGATATTCGTTGGAGTAGGTTCTGGGTTCTGAGGAATATCTCCAATTTCCTCGTTATCCCCTGTGGTTTGTGTAGCGTTCCTAGATGCGTTTTTAAGAGCGGTGCGGCTTCTTGTTTGGACTTTATAGACAAGTGGCTCCGAGGTCTGGATGGTGCCCCCGGAGGTACTCGTAGAGTTAGGCTCTAGGGAGTCTGAACTTCGGTGAGTACCTTCACTTTTGTCGTTGTTTTCCGGGTTCTGGGTTGCTTTCCTGGAGGTGTGCTTTCTAAAGCTGCGTGTTCTAGTTTTCGGGAACCAGAATGTCGTGAAAACTTGGGTAGCTACCGTCGGGAGGCTGTTATCCTCTATTTTTTCCTTTGGTTTGCTATCCATCTCAGCCTTGGTAGCTATGTCGATACTTGGCTTCTCGATTCCTTCCACGGGTATAATTCGTTTTACGAGAGGGTCGGATGTGGAAGCTAATGCGGCGAGCGCGTCTGCTGAGGAGTTCTCCCCTCGTGGGATCCTCGTTAGCTCGAACTTGTCAAACTGCTTTGTGAGGTTTAGGACGACCTCGAGGTATGCCCCCATTCTTTCGTCCCTTGTTTCGTATTCCCCGTGAAACTGGCTAGCTACCAGCTGCGAGTCGCTGTAGGCGTTTAGCTCCCGAATTCCGAGGCTCAGGGCGAGCTTTAATCCAGCGATTAGTGCTTCGTACTCGGCCTCGTTGTTGGAAGCGTTAAATCCAAGTCTATAGGATTGTTCGATGGTTTCTCCGGCTGAGGAGGTTAGTCTTAAACCGACACCGGAGCCTTGCCTTGACGAGGCTCCGTCCACGTATAGGCTCCATTTCGGAACCTCTGTTTCCTGGTCTAGATGTTCGGATGCTAGCTCAATAACGAAATCGGCGAGGACCTGAGCTTTTGCTGCTGCTCGGGGTCTGTACTCGATGTCGTACTCGCTGAGCTCTATAGCCCATTTTGCTAATCGTCCGGATTGGCTAGGGCTATGCAGAATCGTCCGTAATGGTTGTGAGGTCATTACGATGATCGAGTGCGATTGGAAATAAGGTCGCAGCTTCCTGGCAGCTGTCACGACTGCTAGGGCTAGTTTTTCCATGGTGGGATATCTCGTCTCGGCGTCTATTAAGCTTTTGCTAGTATAATAGACAGGTCTCTGTTCGTTTTGTTCCTCTCGTACTAGCACTCCGCTGACTGCAGCTGCCGACACGGCGAGGTACAGGTACAGTGGTTCTCCTACTACAGGTTTGGATAGTATCGGAGGTTCCGAGAGGTAAGCCTTCAGCTGTTTGAAGGCTTCTTCGCACTTTTCATCCCATAAGAACTTCTTATTATTTTTCAGAAGTTTATAGAATGGAAGGCATTTATCGGTGGACCTGGAGATGAATCGATTTAGTGCTGCGATCCGTCCGGTCAATCTTTGTACCTCTCTGGTCGTTTTAGGTGATGGCATTTCCAGGAATGTCGCTATTTGTTTCGGGTTGGCTTCGATGCCTCTTTCGGTTACGAGGTAACCTAGGAATTCGCCGGAAGGTACTCCGAAGGTACACTTAGCTGGGTTTAGCTTCATGTCGTATTTGTTGAGGATTTCGAAACATTCTCTTAGATGGGAGATGTGGTCCTCCCCCTTTGAGGATTTGACTAACATGTCGTCGATGTAGACTTCCATGGTTTTTCCGAGTTGTCCAGCGAACATTTTATTTACTAACCTTTGATAGGTAGCTCCCGCGTTTTTCAAACCAAACGGCATGACCTTGTAACAATAGGTTCCTCGTTCAGTTATGAATGCGGTTTTCTCTTGATCCTCAGGATCCATCATAATCTGGTTATATCCTGAAAAGGCATCCATAAAGGACAAGAGCTGGTGTCCAGCCGTTGCTTCGACCAAACGATCGATATGAGGTAACGGGAAGCTGTCCTTAGGACAGGCTTTGTTTAAATCGGTGAAGTCTACACAGATTCTCCATTTCCCATTCTTCTTTTTTACTACCACTGGGTTAGCTAGCCAATCGGGGTATTGTACCTCTCGGATGGACCCGGCCTTTGTTAGTCGATCGACCTCGTCGTTGACAGCTTGGGCTTTTTCTAGACCTAGCTTACGACGTTTCTGTTTGATCGGTTTAAAAGTAGGGTCTACATTGAGCTTATGAGTGGTGACATTTGCATCTATGCCTTTCATGTCGCTGGTGGTCCATGCAAAGGTTTTGATATTCTGTTTTAGGAATTCGACGAGCTCCTTTTTGGTTTCGAGAGGTAGCTCGGATCCGATGCTCACCTGTTTCTCAGGATTTGAGTCGTCGATGCTAACTTTTTCGGTGAGGTTCTTAGGGGGACCTCGGATATTTCGTTGCATTTCGCGACTCTCCTGGATCTGTAATTGCTATTGGGGGGATTCTTTTATGATCTCGAATCCTCCCAGGTAACAGATCCTTGAAATCTTTTGGCTACCGTGTATGGTAGCTATTCCGTTGGTTGTTGGAAATTTCACGCATTGGTGATAAGTTGAAGCTACTGCTTTCATCTTATGAATCCAAGGCCTTCCGAGGATTGCGTGGAAAGGGGATGGTTTGTCGACAACTATGAAGTTGGTCATTTTCATGACTCCGCCAGCTATAATTGGGAGCTTAATTGTTCCCAATGAGGTGGCTGTTTCACCTGAGAAACCTACGAGGTTGGATTTCTGGTCGACAATTTCGTAGTCGTCTATTTCCATTCCCTTTAGTGCGTTGTAGAAAATAAGATCGACGGAGCTTCCGGTGTCGATCATGAGCTTAGGTACCTCGTACCCTGCTATATTTAATGTTATGACAAGGGCATCGTCATGAGGTCTATCGAGGTCTAATGTCTCACTCTCCCAGAAAGAGATCTTAGTGTTAGACTCAGGCTTGGTCGGTTTGGACTGAGTGTTTGACACAGCTTTCCGTACGTGACTTTTAATAGAGTTAACGGAGTCTTGACACACATCGGACCCTCCAAGGATGTAATCGATCCTTGAGCCAGGGCTCGATTGGGGAGGTGGTTTACTCAAGAGGGCCTCGATTTGTAGGCTTTTTCCTTGTGGAAACTTTCCAAGGATCATATCGACTCTCTTTTTGGGAGCTGGGGGTGGTGAGTCTGTTTCTTTTTCAGGTGACCTCTCGCGTTTTGGAGAGCTATCTCTGGGACCTCTCTTCTGATAAGGTTGTGGCTTTTTGAGGTCCACATCTTTTATTTCTCCGGCTGCGAATTTAGCAGCCAGTTGTCGTTGGAGGTCCCAACATTCTTCGGTTGAATGTCCCTTTCGATCGTGGTAAGAGCAATGTTTGCTCTCGTCATAACCTTTGGACCAGGGGGCTTTAGCTGTCGCGGCGACAGGTTTTTCTTCCTTGTCTTCCTCGACTACGTAAGAATGTTCTCCCTGGGTCTGATTATTTCGGGAGCTACCTCTTTTGTGAGGTCCCTTTCCATCGGAGGCTTCGCCTTTCGGGTGACTCTGGGGTTTTCTGTGGAGCTTATCTAATGCTGCCATTTCCTCCTCCAAGGTAATGTATCTAGAGGCCTTATGGAGGGCGTCATCGATAGTTGGAGGGGGATTTAGCGTTAGCTCCGAGAAGAAACCTGATTTATACCAGAGACCTCTCCTAAGAGCCTCAATGGCTACCTGATCGTTGGGATTCGAGAGTTTAGTTCTTACTGCTCTGAACTTTTCGATGTAGACTCGCAGTGAGTCTCCCAGTCCTTGTCTGATCTTCCAGAGGTCAGCCTCAGACGCTTGTTTCAGGATGTGAGTTGAATATTGCTTCATAAAGGCGTTAGCCAATTGATCGAAACTGTCTATAGAGTTCGGCTCGAGGCTGGAGAACCATTCGAGAGCTGTTCCGATCAGGTTTTCGGCAAATGTTCTGCAATATCCTGCATCACACTCTTCCTTTGTGAAGTGAGCTTTAACGATAGCTAATCGGAAGGCTCTTAAATAGGCCTTTGGGTCTGCGTTCCCATCGTATTCAGGAATCTTAATTTTTCGAGTATCTCTTATGTAAGAGTTGGCAATTCTATCGGTGAACGGAGTTCCACGAGTCTCCTCAATTAAGCTCTCGATTTCGGGAGCTGAGCTCGTTACCTTGTGAACTTGAGCTCCCAATTTCTGGAGAGCTGCGTGGGTTCGCTCCATGTACCTGCGAATTGCGTCAGGTCCCTCGAAGGGAAGGACATTTGGGTCATTATCAGATACTCGGCGAGCAGGTTCCTGGTGAGACCGAGCTCGGTCGTCTTCCCAGCTAGCTGGCGAAATAGGTCGCTCATTGGTCCTTAGGCTCCGAGCGAGGTTAGTGCGGAGAGCTGCAGGATCAGCATCCGTCCTTTGGTATTCGTCTGTGCTTGGGGTTGAAACCCTAGCTTGAAACACTGAAGCTGATGTTCTGGCCCCGGACGGTATGTTGATCCCTGCTCCAGACCCGGAAGGAGGTGGCGGTGGAGGCAAACGGGTGCTCCCACCGGTGTTTCGATCAGGCATGGAGCTAGTTGTAGCTACATTGCTCCCCATGGTGCTGGTGATAGGAGGGGTAAACGCAGGAGCTGTCCTAGCGCGAGGCGTTTGGAAAGCAAGTTCCTGCCCTTCTGCACCTGGGCTATCAGGGGAGAAGTTCAGGCGCTCTCTAGGGAAGGAAGGGTCAGCTAACCGTTCATGGAAAGTGACTCCTCTTCCCTGGTGGACGGACGGTTGGGTCGTTGCGGATTGAGATCTGGTTATCTCTTCGAACTGTTGCTGCCGTTCAGCTAACTGTTGCACCGTTCGCTCGGTCTCTTGAGCTTTGTCCACTAACTGGAGCATCATCCGACGGATCTCAGAAAGCTGATCTTCCGTTTGGTTCGGAGCGGATTGATGCGATGGGTTATTGAGGGCTGAGGACCCAGAGTTGGTCCCTCCGGAGGCTCTCGGGTTATTTGCCCCCGGAGCAGTGCAATTCGGTGAGCTATTGCTCTGGTTCGATTGATCGGGGTTAGATGGATTCGTTCCGTCTAATGGATTCATCCTTTAAGCTTTAGAGAAAGGGATTCGATTATTTGTCCCCACAGACGGCGCCAATTGTGAGAGACAAGGTTTCACTTCTTAGATTTAGGTTAGGTCAAGAGAGATGAATGAGAATCGTGGGCTGAATCCCGTAAATAAACTTGAAGAATGAATATGATTTTATTGATGAGTTGAAAGATGATGAATACAAAGGAATGTATCTTGAGATGATTACTAAAGAATACGTAATGCTTTTAATCTAGTACAAAAGTTGATATATGGAAAAGAGATGGATCGTCTTTTATCTTCTCCGTCTTTATATAGTCTAGGTTTCGTTGGCAACCCTTCAACTGTTCTCCGAGATATTCGGCTTCAATTACGGAACTCGCTTTAGGCTCCTCTTGACCGAGTCTCTTAAGGTGTTGGCTCACTTTCTGTCGTGACCTCTGCTATGATGTCTCCCAGGTCCAGTCGTCAGCTCGGCTTTCAGCTCCCTTTGTTATGATGGGCTTATCGCAACCCACATGCTAGCTCACGCTTATCGGTACCTCACCTGAGGGTCATATTCGGGTCCAACACTAACTATATTTTGTTTTCAAAATAATCAAATAAATTAAAAATATTCTTTATAAATCAAAATACCCAACAAACCAGAATTACTAAAATAGTTTTTATCCGAAATGTTTAAAATTATTGATTATCCAAATTTTTATCTGAAAACCCAAAAATCTGACATTTATTCGAAAGTACCTAAATTTTCAGACGATTTAACCCGAATTAACCAAAAACCAGAACCGAATATAATCTAAAATTACTTTGGATATTAGCTGACTCCCAACTTTGCTACCCAAACCGAACACTAAAATAACTGAACCGAAACTGAACCAAATTTTCTAAATACTCGAACAGATCTTAAACCGTCAGATCGAAGAAGCCAATAACCGAAAGAATCAAAATGAGAACCGAATACCCAGGGATACATGATACCATCTAAAATTAAGTTCCACCTTTTTTACGATTATTTACTTATTATTTGGCAAGTATGCACAAAAATATACTCCCTAATGTATTTACCCAAATTTTAATAGAAGTCAATAAATTTTTGGAGAGTATAGAATTAAAAGCTTTAAATATTCAGATCACTGTGTCAAACTACTATTGTCAATTGTTTTATTGTTTGTGCTTATAGGAAGTATAGTTTTTGAAGAACTAACGGTTAAAATTTTAAAGTAGATCACATTCAAAATTACGAAAATAAAATTTTAAAAATATACTCCAAACGATCTTCCATATTTAACAAACACATACATAATTTAATTTAATTTTGTCACATAGTAAATATAATCACCTGCCATAACAAGAAGTACATTCAAGAGGTTAATTTTACCAGCGCCATTTTGACGTTTATGCCAATAAAATAGAACAAGTTGGCGTAAGACAGAAGAATCTTTTTCTTGATGTTTTCTCCTTGGTTATTGAAACTATGAATAACCATATGCTCTGTACATTTCTACACCTATTGGACTGGAATAGTTTTTTATCATACATAAAATATTTGCTTTTATACCAAACTAAAAGTTTGACGGTGCCTTCGTTTTCATGAATCTGAAATGGTTGAACCCAAAATACATCAGATTTTGTAGATAACAGACCATAAGTAATTTACATACATATATATTAGTATATCAGTTGCTAGATTATATTTTGTAGCCATACTTGATCGAATGAATTTATATACGTGTGTTTACTTAGAAAAAAATATTTGAGGGATTTAAAGATTGCAACGACTATTTTGTTCTGAACAAAGAGATTGCAATACAAAGATATATTTGGTTCATTATATTTTAGTTAATTAGCCCAACTAGGTGGCATAGATTCTATTTTGAACACTACTTATTGTAATATTTTTACTAGGCAATAATTTGACTAGTCAAACAATATTTAATATTTGTTTGATACATTATTCTTTAAATTTAAGAATCTCTAACATTATATGCATATATCAATGCCTTTCTAACTATATGTGGAGAAACACAACATATACTCAATTCGGTATGCTTGGACCGATGATAGTTCATAGTAGTTTTGTTTGTTCGTCGATTAACTAACGATCATCAAAAATCAGTTATATAACATATAATTGGAGGGTTCATCCACTTCAATCCTCTATTTGTAAAATCTTAATTCAGAGAATTATAAGATAAGAATTGTTAATTAAAAATTGAAAGGAGAGCAGCTTCTTCAAGGAGGGTTTAACCTAATTGAGCTCTTAATCCAAGGAGAAGGTCAAATAAATATATGTTAAAGTAGGAGACACGGAAACAGCTCTCACGTTCCCCTCTTCTATCATCTTACCCGCACTAATGAACAACAAACTAAATTTATATGAAAATTAAAATGTTAAAAGAGTTATATCTTCGAGGAATAATTAAACATATAATTTTCGTGTTCGCTCCTGTGATCCTCCATAAATCCTATCATCTCTAATCACACTTACCTTTCTCTCTTCATAATATTACTCTTTGTAGTGAGTAGTTGCCAAATTCCCATCTCTCAAAGCTTACTTGGAGTTGTGTTCTCATGGTAGGTTAACTTTTCTATTTCTTCAATTATATACCAGCTTAAGTAGTGAATCTCTCACTTTCATCTCCGTTGATTCATTATACGTTCATACCCGATTCCTTATACTTGTGGCTTGAACTCCATCTTGGCTCTTGTACATGTTTAAAATCACTGGTTCTTTCTATAGATATTAATGATGGATGAAGGAAATAATTGAATTATGGTATGAAATTGTGTTATTTTGTTTACATCTGGGGTAATTAAATAAATTGTGTCTGTTGCGGAATTCAGAAACCGGCATGGTTGGATGCGCTTTACGCAGAGAAATTCTTCGTGGGATGTCCGTACCATGAGACGGCAAAGAAAAACGAGAAGAACGTGTGTTGTCTTGATTGTTGCATCAGTCTCTGTCCTCACTGTGTACCCTCACATAGATATCACAGACTCCTTCAGGTTCGCCGCTATGTGTATCACGAGGTTATTCGGCTTGAAGATCTTCAAAAACTCATCGACTGCTCTAACGTTCAAGTAAGCGATGTATTCGTAATCTTAGTACATATATATATGTGTGTGTATTTTCCGCTCATATAAATTTATATCGATTATAAAATTCGATTGGGATGAACTGGACAGGCTTATACAATAAATAGTGCCAAAGTGGTGTTCATCAAGAAGAGACCACAGAATAGACAATTCAAAGGAGCTGGTAACTACTGCACTTCATGTGACCGAAGTCTTCAAGAACCTTTTATCCATTGCTCACTGGGCTGTAAGGTTACTTCATCTAACCTTTAGTTCTATTTAATATAAGACTCAATTCTGCTCATTTTATGATTCTCATCAGTTCTCAGATCACTTAGCAAAACTATTTATTTCTCATCACCTCTCACTTCGCAAAACTATTTTGTTCTGATACCTGTGTTTAAATACTTACATGTATAAGTATGTCAGTCTGACTTTAGAGTTTAGTTTCTGATTTTTTTTTAAATGAGTTGACTCATTTCTATGTATTAAATGAAAATTGGTTCGAACTTTTCCTGAATCGAGTTTTGTTTTTCAGATTATCTAAATGTAATTAAGCAAAAGTACGGACCATCGGTTTAAGTATTTTAAATCCGCCAATTTTGTTAGTTTCCAGAGTGATGTTCTATTATTTTTAACAAAAAAGATTGTGAAAGGATTAAAAAATATATAGGACGACTAAAATAACCTAATTATAGTAAAATATTCAATTTAAATATATAAATATATTTTTGGATTTCGAAATCTTTTCTTTGAAATATGTATTAGTTTCAAAACATCAAGAAAATAAGTAATTAGTTGGCTATTATTTATTTAAAATATTTTGATAACTTTATAATTTGTTTACTCACACCTTACCGTTAGAACTTATGTGTGGCACAAAGATTTTAGGACACAACCACGCTTCAAATTCCTGTTATGTTCCACTTTGTAATATATCATGTTATAAAAAAATTACCGTGAATGCACAAGCACACACATACGTTCATACATATATATATATAATTTGATTATCGTACACATATAAGCTTTTCGAGCATACATAGAATTTAAAAGGTAGAAAAGTAAAAGATGTATTATTTATAATAAAAGGTCTTGTTTAATATACATGTAGGTGGAGTTCGTGATGAAACGTTACAGGGATATAACTCCATTCATAAAGCCATGTCACACTCTTACCCTAGGTCCTGACTACATCATCCCACAAGACTTACACGCAGATGATAATATGGCTGCCTACGAGACTCCACGATCAACGGTCGTAGACGGTGATGATTCCATGAGCTGGTCGTCGACTTCCTCCGAACTAGGAGATGCTGCGACCACCACCCATGTCGTTAGGAAAAAGCGAACTGGTTTCTGCTTCTGTGCCAAATCGGCTAATAGTTATAAAGCAGTTTCGGAGGATCCTGACGATATTTCCAATTGCATCAATCGGCGCAAAGGCATTCCTCAACGATCTCCTCTCTGTTAAAGTTCTCTTTTATTTTTTTGCTTTTGTTTTCTAAATCTTCTTTTTAGTTTATTTTCACCATATAGTCTTGTGTTACATGTATGGATTGTTGTCTCTCAATCTAATAAAGTTTATAATCAATCATTTATTGTTACCTTGATAAGTTTGATTACGTATAGGGTACTTTCGCACATCTTAAAAGGAAAAAGGTGAGAAATGAATTAATTAATTAGTTTGACAAAAAAGAATCAAACTAATTAATTAATTAACAGTTGGTCAGTGAATAAAGGATTCACCTTCCCAGTTACTACTATACTTGTCTTCTTGTTAATAGCCGAAAATTTAAAAGTTCATGCTTTTATGAATATTTCCTCTTTTTCATACCACAATAAGCAAAATGACGTCATTTGGTTCAACCATGGTTTTTAGCGACTAATTAACTCCATTTTAAGATCTGTTAATTTACTTAACAACATGTCTAATTTGGTAAGTCAACAATAGTTTAGGATTTAAGATGAAAGTCAAAAAAACAATTTGATGTTTTAAATTGCCTACGAGAAAGTTGATGCATTAAATGGTCCAAATGTAAACGTTGAGGTTTTTATTACATTTTTCCCTGTTTAGTTTGGCTCGGTCAATATAATTTTATATATTTTTTGATTGACATAGTGTTCGGATTTCTTCAAAAAATGGTGTAAGTTCAATATGTTTCTGCTCGTTGAAAGTAGGTTCTATTCTTGATGAATGCACTTGGAATTTTCAGTTCCATGGCAATGGTACTAAGCAATAAGAAGTAGTTCCGGAATGCCATTGCAGACTGAAAGATGATGTATATTAGCCAGTTTTCTAAAAATTGGTATAGGTAGCGTTAAAGACGTCGTCGGACCTAAACAAAATAATTTTTATAAACATTTTTTTTTCAAAAAGTCGGTCTAAGTATTTAGTAAATTAGTATAGGCATCCGCAAAATCAATAATCTTCTATAAATTGTTTAGCTACTACCTGGCGAGTTTTTGAATACTCATATTAGCTATTCAAATTTTTAACTCCAATGACGACAATCAAAACATTACGAGCATTAGTTCTTAAAAAGAATAGGAGGATTTTAGTGATATAAATAGCAAAATATTTTTTTAAATTCTCTCTACATATGCCGCCATACAAAACTCACAGATATTCTGAAACACTCCAACATGAAGTCAGCACTTATCCCTTTTAAGACACACCAATCCTACATCGGTTACTTATTCTATCGATACTAGATGCCTGTGGCTGATTCAGAAATCACCAAAACATAAGTTACAAAAAAAAAAAAGAAATCACCAAAACATAGTATTAATATCAGAACTCTAAAATAAACATTAAGTGTTTGATTGAATGGAAGGTTGTGCAATATGCTATAATATTTATGTTTGTATTCAGTTTGTGTAATTATGTGTACATAAGATACTAAATATGAGTAAATAATAAATTAACTTAACACAATTTATAATAATACTTAAATAAATTATAATAATATGTATATAAATTTAATATTTTATTACATTTATAAATTACTAAAAATACTTTTATTATGAAAATAGTTAATAATATAACTTTTTATATAGCTTATTTTTAATTTGTATAGTATTTTGGATCATTTTTATCCATTTTCACATTCACATATATTTTTGACGGTTAGATTTGCTTAATCCATATTTGTACCGTTAGATCTATTTGATCCATTTATCTACTTTTGTTTCACTCAATCTATTTGATCCTCAATGCTTAAACTTCTTTTTCATCAGGAGCTTAAAAATTCTGAATTTTCTGACGGGATTAAAATGTAAAGAATATTGTGGCAGAATACAAAGGAGAAGGTGATGACATCGGATCCTCTGCGTTGCACGTGAGGCACTGATCCATTGATCTTTTCCCTCTTTCATTTTACATTGTCCTACATTTCCCTTTTTTAAAGATTCTTCTACTGAAAGGATGAAAGATAACAAAAGAAGTACCGGGCCTAGTCCAGTGTTTTGCTTGTCATACATTTGCTGTTTTCTTTTAATTGTTTATCTCCTTTTTGGGGTTCGTAAAATTGTATGGTTAAAGTTTGAGTCCACGTGCCATGTACTTTTACCGAATTGGTCGGTTCTGACTTATGTGAATTTACGCTGAATTAACAGATTTTTTGTCTGTTTTAAGTTGAGTGTTTTCAGTATTAAAAGAACAACGATTGTTAGGTTGAACAGTATTCTGTGGTTATAAAATTAGCGTTCATTAATTATTGTTATTATGCCAAAAAAAAAAATTATTGTTATTAAAAATTATGAACCAAACAGGCTGAACACGTTTTGGCATGAATATGAAAATAGAAGGATGTTTTCCTATTCGGACCGCATTTCCAACCTTTATAGCGGTCAAAAATATTCCTAGCCTTGATTTAAGTATTTTATGTGATTATCAAAACATTTTCAAAACATTTTCTACCAAAATATGGTTAAAATGTGGTAGGAAATTCAATGTCAATGATTATATAGTTGCCAAAAATCGAATTTATTTTGTTCAAAAATTCTATAGAAAAATAATTATTTATAGCCATATTATATTTGCTTTAAGTTTAGTGTTTATGTATACAATAACATGTAGAACAGTAAAAAACTCACTTATTTCTAAAAATAAATATTAACATTATATATGATTTTTATTTTTTTTTTTTTTTTGATGAAATTTGAAATTTATTGATCAACAATTTGAAATTTTTACAAACGATTAAAAGTTGTTAAATGTCTAAGGTGCATACGAGAAACAAATCGAATACTAAAGAGTAACTTGAAACCATCTTCTTAGCAACCCTTCCAATTTGTGGCCATGAGTGTATCGCAAAGAGCAGATGCGATTTTTATTTTTATTTTATTAAAACAGTGCAGAAAATATATGGTCTATGTGTAATTAATCTCTCAAATAAAACATTATCTCCTTTTATTATTGTTTTTAATTTGTTATAAAAGTTTTTCGTATTAAAAACGAAATGAGCATTACAAGGAAAAGGTTTTAATATAAAGGTAAGAAAAGAGCCACCTCGAAACAATAACATGTGAAGCAACAACGGAAGAGAAGACACAGAAGATGAAAGAAAGAAACAGAGAGCTACTACAATTAAAGACCATAACATAATCTCACTAGATCTTCACCAACAGTTCTTAAGCGCCAAAGGTTTCTCCTTAAGCACCGAATGATTTTCTGAACCAAAACATCCCCCGAAATGGTAACACCATTGAGGAAACACTATTACGCTCCTTCCAAATTTCATAAACTATTGCGTTCCAATCCTGTAAAATAGCAAGAGAAGTAATGCTCTTATCATGTGAAGAGATCAGCCATTAAAACACACCATACCACGACCTTGGGATTGCATGAGAGGCAAGCCTTTGAACCAGTAAAGACCAACATTCCAAAGAGGAAGGACCATCAAAAACAAATGATACCTGAAAAACATAGAACGATGGTTTATGAAATATTTCAGGCAAAGGGCAATTCCACAATCGATATCCTTTATTAGAAATCTCTTGAACAATATTGCAAGGTTTGATCTGAAGTTTATGTGACAACACACACATGTTTCACCACTGACACATTCCAAACTACTCAAGGATTTCTCACACAACAAACGTTGCGTCTCACACCAGATATCTCTCACAAACCAATTGCTTCAAGGTCCAATATTTTTTAGATTACAATCTCTCTCTTTTTGTCTGAATGATACATCTCATCTCATCCTGGCACCTGCAGTCACAACACATAACACAAATGCAAACCACAAAAAATTCTAAAAGAAAACTGGATCACATTATATAAAGTGATTTAAGGTTTTGAAACAACCAACAATCGTCTTGAAATCAAAATAAAAAATTGACCAAGACATCCGACACGACCATAAGTCCATATCTCGCATAAGTAAAATGAACATTTAGACAAAATACAACCAATCACTGATCTTTACTCATTGTCATCATCTTCTTCTTCATCTTCAGCATTGATGATTTCTCCCCGTGGAACATAGTTTTCAAGAGATGTGTCTCCGCAATCTGAAAGCTTGATCAATGATACTACATCACATGTTGAGGAGTCACCAAGCTTAACGTTCCTGAGGCAGACGCCACGTGTGTACTAGTCTCTGCATTTTGATGGACAATGTACTAAAACCTTGTTTACACTAATCAATAGTGACAAGCCTTCCTTTTCATAGTGGGGCTTTCAGCTTGATCAAACTCATAGACATTTTATTTACCTCCTGAGTAATCACCTGTCATAAGCATGCCCACGCCATATCATGACCATGGGACATATCGACGAGTATATCACACTACAAATTCTCATTCATTCTCCAGGTTATATATCTCCATTCTGGTTATGAGTCCCTTTTAGGCCACTGCCCATACACTGAAACACTACCAGCAAGTCAGTTTGACTGCACAGTCCTTGGCATCTTCTATTATAGACGAGACGCTAAGCCGACAAGGAACATGCTGCCATGGCACAACTCAAGGAGCCCTATGAAGGAAATCGTGTTTTCCCACCGTCAAACATGAACCGAAAAATTAGGGACAAACTTGTGACAACCCGCCCCGCTCACTCGGAACTCGGAACCCGGTTCACGGCCCTGCAGGACATCGACCCTAACTTCTCACATGTGAGCCTTCACTGATTTCTCCATGTAGGTTATTGATGTGCGTGGCGTTCCTCGAACCCAAGACCTAACCCTTTAACAACACTCTCACAGGACGAGTTGTCACCAATTGATCTGCAGATCTTGTGGGAGTATTGTTAAAGGGTGAGGTCTTGAGTTCGAGGAACGCCAATCGCATCAATAACTTACATAGGGAAGTCAGTGAGGACTACATGTGAGGGATTAGGGTCGGTGTCGTGCAGTACTGTGAACCGGATTCCGAGTGAGCAGGACGGGTTGTCACAAAACTATTGGAATAACCTAAGAACAGTCCCACAGGTTAAGAGAAGAACGCCAACCCCCAACCTCCTGCTTCCAGGTCAAGCGATTCTTCTTGCCCAAAGATAAATAGGAATATTCCTTAAGCTAAGATAATCAATTTAGTTAAGAAGAATCTTACTAAATCTAAGGAAAGAAGAAATATTTTAATATCTAAGGTTATTTTCATGAGAAATGAAAATATTTATTATCTAAAGATATACATGAATGTTTCTTAATTTTAATAAAGACTAGAGATTGATCCGCGTATCCGCACGGGTATTGGTTTTTACATTTTTATATGTTGATAATTTTTTTCATAATTAGTGTTATATATTTTAGATGAGTCGTAATATAATTAATTGTATTCAAAAGACCTGGACCGAATTGGGTAATATGGTTATTTTTGGTACAAATATCCAAACCGTTTCAGATACATTTTTAGGTTAATATACATCAGAACTGAATTCATCCAGACCCAGAAGAATCCAACTCAAAGCTCACACATAAATTTATAATATTCAAGCTCTTAATTTCAAAAACAAAAAAATAACAATGCCTGAAAAAAAAACAATCTGTACCTAAATGGATAGTCAATGTTCATGTCTAATTGATGTTATAAACTAAATAAAATGATTATTTCTATGTGTTTAACTAAATTAATTGAAATAGAAAGAGTTTTTTTTATTTAGTAAAATAATTATATAGATTAAAAAATTAAGTGATAATAAATGTAATACATTTTTATTATTTTGATTTAAGTTATTATTTTATTCACTAAAACATGTTTTGAATTATATTTTCGGTTACGTAATTTTCCACCGATTGAAACTAACATATAAAAAAGAGTTTTAGTAAAACAAACTAAACCGAATGTTTAACCATATGTAAAACCCAGTTATTTTTTATTTTATTATTGGCACAAAGTTAATGATGATTAACTAATAAATAAAAACCTGCATTATTATTATCATGAAAATATAATTAATAATGCTATGTAATGTTAAGGTAATATAATTAATGAAATTGTTAAACTGAGTTAAATATGAAAATACAATTAATGTAGTTCTATTCATGAAACTACTAAAAGGACACTATAATTCATTTTTTTCTACTGTTATTTATCTTTCCAAACAATTTTCATCAATATTTCCAAGGAAAATTGTCAAAAATACAATTTTCAAAGCACCATTTTTCAAGTTTACACTAACCACTTTTACACTAATCTTTAATGAATGATAAAAGACATTTATAATCTTTTAATTAACTTTGACAAAAAAAAACATATGGTTAACTAATCTAAACTTAAAACATCAACTATAAACTCTAAATCATCAACTCTAAACCTTAAACCATCGAATATCAACTCTCAACCCTAAATCATCAAACATCAACTCTAAACCTTAAACCCCGAAACATCAACTCTAAACCCTAAACCCTAAACCCTAAAACATCAACTCTAAACCCTAAACATAAACCCTAAACCCTAAATCTAAACTTAAAACATCAACTTTAAAACCTAAATCATCAACTCTAAACCCTAAACCATGAAACATCAACTCTAAACCCTAAACCCCGAAACATCAACTCTAAACCCTAAACCCCGAAACATCAACTCTAAACCCTAAACCCTAAACCTTCAAATCTAAACTCTAAAACTTCAACTCTAAACCCTAAACGTAAACCCTAAACCCTATATATTTTGAAATTCGAACCCTAAACCCTAAAACCCTAAACCTTCGAATCTAAACCCTAAAACATCAACTCTAAACCCTAAACGTAAACCCTAAACCCTAAAACCCTAAACCTTCAAATCTAAACCCTAAAACATCAACTCTAGGGTTTTAGGTTTTAGGGTTTAGGGTTTAGGGTTTAGGGTTTAGAGTTTAGGGTTTAGAGTTGAAGGTTTAGGGTTTAGGGTTTAGAGCTGATGTTTTAGGGTTTAGGATAAGTTTTTTAGGGTTTATAGTTTAGAGTTTACTTTTTAGAGTTTAGGGTTTAGTGTTAATAGTTTAGGGTTTAGTGTTGTTGGTTTAGGGTTTAGGGTTTAGAGTTGATGTTTTAGGGTTTAGAGTTGAAGGTTTAGGGTTTAGGATTTTGAGTTGATGTTTCGGGGTTTAGGGTTTAGAGTTGATGTTTCATGGTTTAGGGTTTGTATTTCAAAAAAAAATAGGGTTTAGAATTGATGGTTTCGGGTTTAGGGTTCGTATTTAAAAATAATAGGTTTAGGATTGATGGTTTAGGGTTTAGAGTTGAGTTTTAGGGTTTAGAGTTTGAATTTCGAAATAGTATAATTTCAAAAAAAATAAAAAAATTATTTTTATTTTGTTAGATTTTTATTTATTTAAATATTTATTTATTATATATATAAAGAACAAGAGCATAAAAGTTTTTTTTCACTTAATAAAGAAGGTATTTTTGAAAATATATTTTTAGTAGTGGTAAAAATAAAAAGTAGTACCATGATAGTGATAAACATGTAATTTTCCCTATTTCCAAACATTAGCACAAGCTACTTCGGTTTTAATAATACAAATGTACGACTTCTATTATAAATATAAGGTTGAAAACCCTAAAGAAAGAATGAAAATCGTTTAACTAAAGAGACCATTTATTCGATCCTAGGTAGGAAGATGGACCCGAAAGATCATCTTCATTGACACATCAACAATTGGCTGATCTCTGTGATTACTACGACCCAACCAAGGTCTCTACTCATGATATCACTCCATCGGTCTACCTACTAACGCAGGCCATGATCTCTTCTTCATAAGCAGGATGACATCATGGTCATGAAGCACATCGATGAGTCTTCCATTAGATCCGGCCATTTGCCCTATAGACAGGATGACTCCTATCAACTGCATGACCATGTGCCCATAAGACCACATGGCCATAAGTCAATATGACCATAAGGCTATGCACCCATCCAAGCCATTCACCCACAATGATATTAACTATGGATGGCTCGATCTAAAGTGGAATTACCAGCAAGGATACATAAGAAACTTCCACGTAGAGTGTAGCTATAAATCCAAACATCTTTCGGTACCCAGACGACACTATTGGTAGCAGGAGCCAACAGCTGGAGCATAAAGACCACTTGATCGTCATAAAAGGCAGCCATGAGCCACACACAATCCATCTCTCATGTTGTTATCAAGACAACTAATGATGCATAGATGCACATGTTCATATGCCAGTACACTAAAGACAAGACTTCATGTTTTATCAACAACTAGAACAGGAGAGAGTAATATGACATGTTGTCTCCTTTTTTTCTTATAATTCCCTAGAGCTAGACTATGAATCATTTGTATAACTTAAAACAAAACAAATAAATCATTTCTATTTCTATTAAATTTTTGTATTTAGGTATTGAAATTATTATACTCTTAATTAAGTTAATTCAGTCACTTCACTTGCAAATAAGTGTAGTTTTTTTTTAAAAAAATGGTATAGTTTTCAAAATATAATCTCATTTGATGACATTTTTCCAAATTATCCCAAAAGTATAGCGATAAACTTAAATTTGGTAAAAAGTGGATCATCATAATGGATATATGAACAATTAAGCAAATACACAAACATTTCGTACAGTATGAACCAATTTACTTTGGATAAGTTTCCAAGTTATAATGAGTAATGTTGCCTTTTAACAATGGTGAGTGCAACCTTCATTGTTTCATCGTATTTTGAGTGTTATATAAGCTATGCGGCTTACCTCTTCAAAATTCTAAGTCTCTCTTATTATAAGGTGATTGCTTTAAATTCAGTTTTGCTTGTCCCTAAGTCGAAATAAATTGGTACAAGAGTGGGACTGATGATGGTGGTGCCGAGAAATAGTTTGATGTCGTCGACCCGGTAAACATGAATGGAAACACATTAACATGATGTAATAACGATATATTTTTTAACAAAAAACCATTGCTTCTCTATCTGTACTAAGATCCTCACTTTAGCTAAGGCTCTCTGAGACAGCCTCCTGGTAGGAGAAACCGAAAGCGGGCAGCATTCTGAATCAAAAACGCAGGCAGATGTACAGCGGATGCAGAAGGCGGGATGGGTCCGATTTTGCTAATCAAATCTTTGAAGCTGTATTCCTCAGGAAGCATGTCAAAGAGATCATATCCTTTACATATGTGTTTCTGTATCCTGGAGTAGTCCAAAAACTCCTTGCGCTTCACTCTATCCGCGTGGCTATACCCTTTCATCTTGAAAACGAACTCGCCGAGACGTCTGAAACAGAAGCTGCAATGCCACCCGGCGTCGGACAGTATCAAGTCCGTCTGTCGTGAGTGACGGTAGTGAGTCCATTTCCGGCTGTATATATGCACAGACGCTCTCCAGCTGCTGTAATCGACCGGGAACTCAAAGGAATACATGTAATCCCTCATCTCCAGATGCATCACATCGGGTATCCCGTCGCACCACTGTAAGAACTTCACGGTGTGAGGACTCGGGATCTCATCTGCATCCGACATTATCACCGCGTCTCCATCGGATACATTAGCTTCTCTGAGGAGCCAGTTCATAGCCACGCGTTGTCGGCCTTCGAGCAAGAAAGGGTCTTGTTGTTGTTGGTCGTGGTGCAAACGCTTCTTCCCGGGGAAGACTCCGTGCACTATCTTACCCTCGGCGAAGGCGAACCGCTCCCTGTTGGAGTCGAAAAAGAGAGGCTTTGGGATGCCTGTGAAGGTGGTATTGGATTCAAGAATTACGAACTTGGAGACGTATGGTCCCAGTTCCTGCCACCTGAGCTCTAGGAGGTCGAGCTCGTTGCTGAAGATGATGGCGTCGAAGACTCGCCTTGGTTCTGTCCGCGGAGTCCATCCGTGGAGATTGCAGAGGTGCGCCATGGAGACGTTCTCGGCGTAGTAATGCGGGATTCGTCTGAAAGGTGGTGGCGGTTTGTCCCAGAGAGGACGGAAAAGATATGATAAGGTTTGGAGGTTTGTGAGGATACCAAACAAACATGTTGAGGAAAGGATAACAAGAGTTGGCAATAGAACAAGTTTACGTGGCGGTTTACGCAACGATTTCATTCCTGCATAGAAACAAGACAAATAGCTAAAAAACTCTTTATCGACTCTCAACAGACAAGGTTCGGTCCAAAACAAGATACATCAAGTTTAAGCACACAATCAATGTTCAAATTTGGGAAAGTAAATTCAGAATCTGCATACCCTTAAGGAAGATTCCTTTTTCTTCAGATCAAACAGAAACTAATTTGATCAAATTGAAAAAAAAAAATAGAATTCTTTAAATGAAACAAGAAACTCGACAGAATCTTGAAATCCACTACATAAGAACAGAAAGGAAAATACCTTATTCCAGATTTATCGAGGTTTCAGATTTCCCTCACAACAAAATTAGCTACGAGATTGAAGTAATTTAGAGGAGAGATGAGAACCCCAAGAAGCGGTGATCTTTTTAACCTCAATGGATATTTTGGCTGTAAAACGACAACTCAACACTCCCAACCTGCGCCACAGATAATATGGTAAATATAATATATTATTCAAATTGAGCAACTAATAATAGGACAACTCTAATACCGGTCTGCTTTTTTCTTCTTCTTTTTATGAAACTTCTCAGAATACCAATTAGTTTAACATTTTCCAAGATAATAGTATTTTGGTTAAAACAATAATTAAACGTAAAATTTAAAAGGAAAAAATAAAAGAAAAAAAAGAATATTTAAATGTAAATTTCAATGCGGCCAGAAAGGTCAATTCCAAATCAACTTCATTTATTCTTTAATTTTATTATTAACTACTTTGGATTTAAAAATATTTCGAAAATCTATACTATTATTTGCAAATTTACTTTTGTGAATTATAATCTCGCATGTTAAAATTTACAGTGCTTAATATGGTTTATACACTGGCCAAAAATTAAAGACATGTTTAAAATTAATATTAACTCATATATATATTATATTGTTAACCATATTTTTTAATAATATAAATTAAAATTAAGAAATAGAAAAATGTATAAACACTAATTAAGTAAAATAATCAAATTTTGTAATTTTTTATAATGAATTAATAGTAGATATAGTAATAAATATCTGTAACATGATTATATCTGCATGCGCGGCGAAACACATAGTATTAATTTAAAGAATTCAATATTTTCTTCCAATTTCGACATTAAATGTTTTAATCTTTTTGATAGTTAAATTTAATTTTTTTATGACACTGCTCCAAAATTAAATATAAAAAAAGAGTCAGAAAATAGATCCACAATTTTTGTGTTCATATACAGATACTCACTACAAGAAAACATCGGTATTCTGACGGACATTCCGACGGAAAATGAAATCTTCAGAATTTCCCGGGGAATTTCCGAGGAAGCCCAAATTTTGGGTTTCCTCGGAATTTTCTCGGAATATACCGACGGAATTCCGAGGAAACATTAATCCGTCGGTATATTCCGAGGAAATTCCGAGGAGAAATGTGTTCCTCACAAAATTCCGAGGAAATTCCGACGAACAAGTGATCGATCGATGCGTTTTTGGACATATACCCATCGATCGATCACATTGTTACGCTTTGATCCATCTTAGTGATCGATCGATGCGTTTTTGGACATAAATCCATCGATCGATGCGTTTATAAAAAAACATTCGAGATTTTGAAACCCAAAACAGTAGTTCCTCGGAATTTCCTCGGAATATTCCGAGGAAATTCCGAGGAACACTTGATATCCTAGATCGATCGATGGGATAATCTCATCGATCGATCACATTGTTACGCTTTGGTCCATCTTAGTGATCGATCGATGCGTTTTTGGACATATATCCATCGATCGATCCGTTTTAAAAAAAAATTGACGTTTTGAAACTCCAAACACTAGTTCCTCGGAATTTCCTCGGAATATTCCGACGGAATTCCGAGGAAGAAAAGGGTTTCCTCGGAATTCCGTCGGAATATTCCGAGGAAATTCCGAGGAAATAGGGTTTTTAAACCGAAAACAATGTTTTACGGTTTGAATAACACCTATATAACCCTTATTAAGTGTCTTACGTTCATTATGAAGTCAAAAATTTGTTCCTTACCCTATAATAAACACTTTTCCGATTGTATGAACGAAATCCCCACAACATAAGAGAAACACTTATACACTTTAATGAACGGTAAATGGAATACTTACAATTCGTTTTGAAATTTGTTATTTCATGGTTTATGCTCATCTATACAAAGAATCCTCAATGGTATGCATTACAATTGTATAAGAAATGAAGTACGGCAAAAAAAATTGATGTTTTGAAACCCCAAACACTAGTTCCTCGGTATTTCCTCGGAATATTCCGAGAAAATTCCGAGGAACAATATAAATTAATAGAAATATATGCACAGGATATTCTTTTTCCTCGAATTAATGAAAATATTCTGAGGAAATTCCGACGGATATTTAAGTGGCCGTCGGAATTTCCTCGGAATATTTTCATTTAACCGGGCAAACAAGCCGCCAAATATTTCGCGAAAATTGAAATTGAAAATACTGAGGGAATTCCGACGGAAAATATCCGTCAGACCGAAGGTTTTATAAACTCGAACTGCATCTTCTTCCCCATTTCTCTATTCTTCCTCTCCGGCGATCTCTCTCTCCTTCCGGCGTTCTCCACCTTCTCTCGTGACGATCTCTCCGGCGAATCCTTTCCATTCCCTTACAAATCATGTAAGGACCCTATCCCACTCTCTTAGGTCCTATTTGTTAGGTTTTTAAGTAGATTTGATGATTTTAGAAGTTTTTTGATAGATTTTTGTTAGGGTGATTGGGTAGGATTGTGATTTGTTGTGTAATAGGTTTAGAATTGTGATTTGGTTGTGTTGAATTGATTTAGAACTTGTTTTACAAATTGTTTATTATTTTTGTATTTACAAAAAGTTTTTTCTATATAAATTCGATTTTACAAAACGTTTTTGTATATAAATTCGATTTTTGGATTTATAAAAGATGATTTCATATTTATAAAAATATTTATATTTATTAAAACTAATTTTGTATTTATAAAACATTTTTTTTATTTATAAACACTATTTTTTTTATTTTTGTATTTATAAAAACTATTTTTAAATATACAAAACATTCTTTGTATATAAATTTGATTTTTGGATTTATAAAAGATGATTTCATATTTTAAAATTAATTTTGTATTTATAAAACATTTTTTGATTTATTAACACTATTTTATTATTTTTTGTATTTATAAAAACTATTTTGTATTTATAAAAAGATGATTTCATATCTATAAAAATATTTATATTTATTAAAACTAATTTTGTATTTATAAAACATTTTTTTGATTTATAAACACTATTTTATTATTTTTTGTATTTATAAAAAGATGATTTCATATTTATAAAAATATTTATATTTATTAAAACTAATTTTGTATTTATAAAACATTTTTTTATTTATAAACACTATTTTATTATTTTTTGTATTTATAAAAACTATTTTGTATTTATAAAAAGATGATTTCATATTTATAAAAATATTTTTATTTATTAAAACTAATTTTGTATTTATAAAACATTTTTTTATTTATAAAAACTATTTTATTATTTTTTGTATTTTAAATATGTTTTCTATTTCAATTTTAATTTTATATTTTCGAATTTCAATTTAAAAAAATAAATTTATAATTTTTTTTTTAATTTTGGAAATATTCCGAGGAAGTGTATCCCTCGGAATATTCCGACGACATCTTCCTCGGAATATTCCGACGACATCTTCCTCGGAATATTCAGAGGAATTTCCGACGAAAAAATTCCTCGGAATATTCCGAGGAATTTCCGACGAAAAAATTCCTCGGAATATTTCGTGGAAATTCATTTCCTCGGAATTCCGTCGGAAATTTCCGAGGGATTTCCGAGGAAAGATGAATTTCCGAAGAGTTATTTCCGAGGATTTTTTTCGTCGGTATGTCGTCGGAATAGCGTTATTCCGACGACATACCGACGATTTTTTTCCTCAGTATACCGCTGTTTTCTTGTAGTGACTGTATTATGAAAAATGTTTATTTTCTCTATTTCCTGCTTGTAATCAATGATGTTTCTGTTTCGTCAAAAAAAAAAAAAAATCAATCATGTTTCTGTTTATGTACTACAAATGCAGTTGTGATGTCTGTCTTAAAACTTCTCTTTTAATTCAGCTACCTTATCCTAAGTTTTCGTATGCGGTTTTTGCTTCCTTTGTTCTCTTCGTTAGATTATTTTGTTTTAACTGAATCTTCTTTAGATTTCTCGTTTGATCTATTGCAAATCTGAGTCTAGATGATGTTGATGATTATCAACTATGTTTCTCGCTAAAAATTGTCTACTGTAAGAATAGTCTTCTAAGTCTAAAATAAAAATATACTTAAATGGCTTTCAAGAACTTACAACTTTTGTTTTAAGATAAATTTACACAAAAGGTGACCTGAACATATTCTATCAAGTTTTTCTATGTCATTCTTCTCTCTTGATACACCATGTGAACAAGGACAATACATCATGTAGATCAATCAGCGAAAATTTCGCATCACGATCTGAAACTATCTCGTGCATATGGGGTTATGTTTGGCTTATTGTTAAAAAACAAAGCCTATCATGTAAGCAGCTCCAAAAATAAAAACTCTTAATCAGAACACTGAAAGAAACACACTTTGACTGTCACCAAAGAAGCGTTAGATTTGCCAAAACTTTTCAAGCAACACAGTTGGAAAGGCGTGAGGTCTAATTAGATTCTATCAAAAATAATAATAGGTTTCTGAAATCTTATTTCTCTCTTTTTCTTCTGAAGGCAATTCATCGTTTCTTTTTCTTAACCACAAATCCAACAGAAAAATGCTTGACATAAGCATTTTGATATTTTTGAAATGAGAATGGCTTAAACAAAGTTTCTTCTTTACTATAAAAATAATAATGAGATAATATACCGTTGTCCCTGTCTTACTATTATGATTTTGATTATTGAGTAGCAAAACCGACAAGCTTGAGAAATAGAAACATAATGAGAATATATAGTCATCGATAACAGAAAGAAATAAGGTTTTGAAAATTTTCACTTCTTTTTCTTCTTCTTCTTGGATGCTTTTTGTCCACTAGACCCACCACAAACAATAGAACACTCGATGCCACAAATGTTACCAAAACATGAAAACAATCCATTATCTCCTCCTTTCTTGTTCCTCCCACCCTGCTTTGGAAGAGGAGCTACAATCATCTGTTGATTTCGTGGGACAGTTTCATTGGGCTTGTAACTTGATTTAGGTTTGAAGTTAGAGCTTGTTTTGTAGTCAGAACTTGGTTGATAACTTGAACCAACGTCTAAAACGACCGGTAAATTCGCTTGCCACCTCTCTAGCTTAGAACGGAGACCCTCAACGCTTCGTTCGCCAACGCTTATCACAGTACTCTCTGCATCTTTCCCTGTCAAAGCCTTCTCTTTTGCTATTTGAGCGGCAACCACTGAGGCTGAAGGTCCCAAATCAGACTCTGTAATTACAACCGGCCTCGACCTCGACCTCATTGGTGTCCCATATTCAATACTGTTCCTTTTGGGAGTATATGCATTCGTGTTCCTTGGCCTCATCGGTGTCCCATGCACGATATGCTTTGTTTGCCTCGACATTGTATTTGGCGTCTTTCTTTGTGCAGGCTCATACACAACCATCTGAGAATCAGATGAAAACTCATCTTTCTCAAAACCTGAGTTTGTAGTAGAACTCACACGGGTGGTTTGTTGTTGCGTCACCTTCTTCCTCGGTGATTCCACCATTGAGCTTGTATCACTTTTGGAACGTCGAAGCCCTACAGGTTTCGAAGTTATGTTTGTCTTGTGAAACATCAAATCTTCTTCGAACAAAAGAGGCATGCTTTGGCCCGAGTTATCGATGAGCCCGACGGCAATGTTCAGGAGGCCGTGAGGGCGGCCTGACGCACGGAGAACCTCGAGGGTAACGAATCTCATACCGGAAGAAGGGTTCACAAGATCGCTGATCAACGTTTGTACCGTTCCAACATGAATATCTTTGAACCAATGCAATGCGTAGATTTCTATAACAACTATTGATGTCCCATCGTAGAGTGCTTCCTCATCTAGGCGAAACACAAACTTGTCATTCCATGTAGGGCTTGTTCCGCCCGTATTGTCTACCCGAGTCGTTAGTTTACGCTCGGGGTCAATCCAAGCTACCGCATATGTTTTCATACACCGTGCCACTGGCGCCAATTCTTGGGCAGATATAATATTCATCTCCAAAATTTGACAAGGCGCAAGAAAAGACATTTTTTCCTTGGTAAAACTATATCTGTAAAACCAAAGGAAATAGAGAAGATGAAATTTATTATTTCGGTGGATGCAAAGACAGATCCGTCGTCGTCCTTGGAGGGGACGACGAAGGAAAGCAATGCATGAAGGTGAAAATGGAAAAGCAAATATTTGACAAAGGCACCCAAAAATAATGATAAGCAAAAAAAGATTTTTTTTTCTTTTTTGTTTATTAATTTCTTGTTTTAGTTTTGTTATTTTAGAACACCGAAACAATTGGGTCACTTTCCCTTGACTACTATTTTTTTCATTAATCTTCTTGCGATATTTATAGATTTCTATTCTATTATCTTTTGAGGTTTATGGCATTGCTACTTTCTGATTAAATACAGAGTTTTAGATTGTTGGTATCTTTAAGATTAGAGATCGACTTAAGTCCACAAAATAGAAATACATTTTTATGAGTTCATATAGTGTAAATAATTGCAAGTAGAATAAAAGATAACGCAAAGTGTACGAGTTTAAGTTCTTGGATGAAACAACTCTAAAAATGTCCGCAGTCTCCTCTAACCTTAAATTCTACTGCAATTTTAGTTTTCCTAGCTAATGTGCTGGTTACAGCCAACCGTTAGCTAAATAAAAGAGCTGCTGATGTGACTGATGTTGTGACAGAGGGAAGGATGGGAAACACACTATTTTTGCAAGACAAATTTGGTAACAAATTTCATTTTCCGTAACAGTATCATTTTGTGGCTTCGGAATATAGTATTTGTATGCTGCACTTTCGTTAGGTATGGCAGTTGATTATAAGTTAAAAGAGTTTTTGATAATAAAACCCATCAACTAAAATTGGGTCGTAAAATAACTCGTCAACTAAAGATTCGAAATCTCAACTTTATTTTTGTTAACATCTCTCACCATACGTCTAAAACACCATGACAGACATACGTTAATGATTTATAAGTTGAGGGTTTATAATGTTGAAAACTTAGTTGATGATTTATAATGTTGAAAACTTAGTTGAGAGGTTTTCTTTTGATTGAAAAATAGTTGATGGGTTTTACCACTAACAATTATTAATATTTTAAAACAGTCATCATCACACATGCATTGCTTAAAACTCTTATAATCGACTTATAAGCATATAAAACTAATTTATAAAATTTTATACATTGCTTAATCAGTCTTATAACTGGTTTATAGAGCTTTATAAATATTTGCATACTTTTACAAATGATTAATAAAACTTAACTGTGATTTTATAAGTTTTTATAATTCATGCTACTTGTTAGGGTAAGATAATGTAGGGATATTTGTGATATTATGGGAACATAGAGTAAAACAATAAAGCAAGAAGAATAAATCAAAGATATTGTTTTATTGATCAATATGATATGAGTACAACATATTATTTCTTAAATCAAGGAGAAGAAGAATAACCCATCATTATTTTCTAGGAGGTAGGAGGAAGGTATGATCCGAAAACCAAAAATCGTGTAAGCATGAAAAAACAGCTGCCGTCCTACTCTAAATATAAAAATTGACTTCATAAATTAATTATCTTCAACATTACTTAAAACGTAATATAGCTTAAAATATTAAATTATTGATATTTGATATTTGGCAATAGAAATATAAGACACAAGTTTTCTTATATCACTATTGTCAAATCAAATAATTTAAGATTTCTAAGTTATATTAAGTATAAAGATTTATAAATTAGTTTTAAAGGCTTATAAATAGATTATAAGAATTCTAAACAATGCTTAAGTGATAATAAAAGTGTTAAAAAATTTAATGATTTTTACTGATACAACATCTCAACTATTTTTTAAAATGACTGCCTCTGGACTTCTTTGCACCAAATGGGTGTGAAAGAACTCAAACGGAGGGAGTGGTCGAGTTTGGATCCACTAACAGTGTATCCACTAAAGTGAACGTATCGAAATGAAGTTATTTGTGAATAAGAAATACATTTGACCTTTTTTAATAAGTTTGTTGGAAATAATTGCACATAAAAGATAGATAATTTAGTAATATATAAAAGAAGTGGAGAAAAGAGAAAACAAAGAGTTTTGTTATACATTGAGAGGGAGAGAAGAAAGACAGAGAACACAGGGATATGAATTAGATCCTAGAAGGAATGAGAGGGATGTGGTGCTGAAGATAAGTAGAGGCAGCTGCAACTCCACTTCCCAATACTATCGGGTACCCAACATCCTTCAGTATCATCTCCACTCCAGCCAAACACCCAAGAAGTTGCAACTGCGTGTTAATGGGTACTGTGATTAAAGTGTGATCATATTAATCAAAAACTGTATTACAAACGTACCTCATTAAGGTTTCCAAGGTGCCCAATTCTGAAAACTTTTCCCGCCACTTTGTTGAGACCAAGACCAAGACTTAGGTTGTACCTTTTCCACGCCCTTTTCACAATCTCCGTACTGTCTATATTCGGTGGCACGACGACTGCTGTCACTGTGTTACTTATCCACTCCTCCTTCTGTGTACAGTTTTTCAGGCCCCACGCTTCCACCGCCAGCCTACGTATACATGATCATATTAACAAACAAACTTTTAGTTGTAGCTCAATTGGTGTGCTAAAAGTCTCTTGTTTGAGATATTTCACATCGTAATCAGAGATCATTTAATTTATATAGGCCTCTCCACTTACTTCCAAATGGCTTCAAATCGGAAATCCATAGATATTCAAAATCATTAGAATTTTGAAAGAGAACTAAACTAAATTTCACTGGATTTGTTTTCTTGTTAAAATCCCATTAGAAAGAAAGATTAAAATATTTGCAACCTAGTTACATGAATAATTACATTGGATAATCCTCGTATTCTATTATTTTATGCTATATATTTTCATAACAATGTATATATAGTATAGCAATGATATTGTAAGAGCTAGTGGTTCCTAAATTTTTGTGAGGGATGATATGAAGATTAACTATTTATGTCGTTATAGGTAAATAGATGTATTAATTGGGTCGATTATTTGTTTTCTAGTTATACATAATAAGTAGATCCATAATGGTACCACTTAATATTATAAGCAAACCAAAGGCACTTTTTAGGAAAAGGGTTGCTGTTTAAATTGTATTGATATGGTCGGTCACAAAGCTATAAACTTAATTACCTGGTGGCCTTTCCCAAACGAGCGTGACGGGCAATGACATTATCAAGTCCTTCCTCAAAGATAAGATCAAGGGCAGCTCTCAGACCGTATAGGAGTTGAATGGAAGGTGTATATGGCCAATATGTTCCGAGCTTGTAAAACTTGAGATAGTCATTCCAATCAAAGAAGACTTTGAGAGACTTTGAAGTTTTGGTTGCTTCCAAAGCTTTTGGACTGGCGCACACAATCCCAAGGCCTGTTGGCAGAGATAAGGCTTTTTGCGAGCCAGTCAAGGCCACGTCCACTCCCCATTCATCCATTCGGAAATCGAGCGCACATATGGACGAGACACCGTCCACAAGAAGCAAAGCCGGGTGCTTGTAATGATCTGTGTGTATGCCCGTATAAAGCTGCGTAAGTGAATAATAATAGCAGAGAAAGAAAAACAAAGAAATGGTTGTGATAAATTAATGACCGAGGATGGTTCGGACAGCAGAGATGTCATTGGTGACTCCAGTGGCGGTTTCATTGTGGACAATGCATATGGCTTTGATGGTATGATTTTGGTCTTGTGAGAGCTTTGAGGCCAGGACTTGGAGATTAGCACCCTGTCCCCATTCACTCTCAACCACATCGACATTGAAATTTAGCCTCTTCTGCTGGTCAATCCAAAGCAGGCTAAATTGTCCGATCAGAAACGAGACGATCCTGTCTCCAGGAGATAGCGTATTAGTCAAGGCACTCTCCCAAGCACCAGTCCCGGTCGTGGGAAACATAAATGGTGTCCCAGATGTTGTCTTGAATATCTTCTTCACGTCCTCCAACAATGTTTTCGTAAGTGCCGGGATTGCTGGTGAGCGGTAATCCTCGTTGTTTCGGTTCATCGCCCGGACTACCTGTTCCGGTATGTTCACTGGTCCTGGTACAAACAGATGGTGTCTCCCTGGTCCATTCATATAATCCATTTTTTCCTAACCTCTTTTCTCCTTCTCCCCACTACAAAATAAAGTTTACAAATTTTCTTAAACTTACCTAATCCCCAAACATAGGAAAGAGCTAAAACATGAGTATATTCACACATGACTACGATCAACTCAAATAAGCACTAACAGAAACATATAATACTATTTCATAAACCAACAAATATGTATGATCGATTCAGAGAGTTATGAGACCATATATATACGTAATAGAGTAACAAGCGGAGAAGTCGAAGTAGTAAACTCTGCCAAAATCAAAAATGGAGAAAGAAGTTAACCTCTGAATAAGGCTGAAGCTCCTGAGGGCCTTTTCTTCGCAGACCTCTTTTTTTTTTTTTTTTGAGCAACCTTCGCAGACCTCTTTAATATACCGTCCTTTAATATATATATATATATATATATATATATTTTTAACTTCATTTGCATGTTTTAAAGAATTTTATTTTGTTATTTGGTTTATCCCAATCACGTAGCGTCGCTTATTGGACTCTCTAGACGCGTGGCGGATAAGAGCAAGGAGAAAAATCTTTTGCGGTTAGGTACGTATGGTTCACAATGTATTTGTAATACTTTTCAATATTTGCTCTTCTACTCTTTATCATTTTATATTTCTTGTGTTATAAGATAAACTTTATCCTCCACTCCTTTACCAACTCAAGCACTATAATCATCTACTCATCAATCACTATGATCATCTACTCATCAAGCACTATGATCACCCACTCATTTACCAAATCAAGCACCATCTTTGATATTTTATGTATTGTTGCTCACTATAAATACCATCACTCATCTCACTCTTTTGTACACAATTACATCTTCTTCTTTTTCCTTATAATAAACTTTTTCTCTCATATTAAGTGTTATTTGCTTCCTACGGGTATTGAATTCTACTCTTATTTAAATTTCCCGATACTATAAATTATAAGTTATTTCATAACATGTTATCAGCACGATCACTCTGCGATTCGGTAAAATTTATTTGTATCATTTATACCCTGTTATAATGGTCGGTATACCGCCTCTACTATTATTTATATCATGTTATAATGGCCGGAATACCGCCTATATTATTTACTAGTAATTTAATTTATTTATTGGTCGGCCGAGCCGCCTTATATCCTGTTTATTATTTATTGGTCGGCCGAGCCGCCTTATATCCTGTTTATTATTTATTGGTCGGCTGAGCCGCCTTATATTCTGTTTATTATTAATTGGTCGGCCAAACCGCCGTATAATTTATTTATTATTCTGCATTGATCGGCTGAGCCGTCGCATGATTTGTTGTCATATAACATAAATATTTCATTGTCATAATTTTTCACTTTTATGAAATTTTATAGATTTGATTGACCGTTTAATACGATATTTTCAGACTAATTTTTGGTGCACTCGATTTAACCCCAACGGTCACAAAGAAAAATTTTCAAAAATTTCCCCTTTCTCCAACGGTCATGAACAGTAATTTTCATCTATAAATACAACTCATTTTCACTCCATTTCATCATCCAAAATATTTCATCTTCTCTCAAAAATTTCAAATCGCTCTCCTCCGATTTTTCATTTCAAGAAAGATGATTCGCGCACTTTTGTTTTTATGTGCCATTTTTATTTGTGTTTCTATTTATGGTTTATTTGTTGGAGAATTTACTCCGAGTGAATTTAAGATGAATATCGGTTTAATTTTATTTACATCGCTTCTCTTTGTAATTGCTTGTATGATTAATGTAAACGGTTTTTAAATTATGAAGTTCTAATAAAATTACTATTTTGTGTTTTAGAAATACAAATGGCAAACATCGAGAAACTCCAGTTCCCGGCTCTAAAAGTAACCGGCGAAAACTATGTCAGATGGGTCACAAATGTGAAACCTTATCTTGTAATAAAAAAGATATCTGAAGCTATAAAAGTCGGTAACAAATCGCCACCCGAGCATATAGCCGAGGCGATAATCTTCCTGAAGAAGCACTTAGATGAGAATCTAACTCACGACTATGGAGACGTTGAGGACCCAGCTGTACTATGGCAAGCCTTGAAAGACAGATTCGATAATCAAAAGGAAATCAATCTCCCTCACGCTCTTGAAGAGTGGAAAACCCTGAGGTTTCAGGATTTCCAAAGGGTTAGAGATTACAATTCCACTATCTTGAGGATAGTTGCACAATTAAAATATTGTGGTAACCCTGTCACCGAAGCAGAAATGCTTGACAAGACATACAATACCTTCCACAAAGAACACAACGTCTTATCCCGAATTTACAGAAAATGTGGGTACACCAAATTTTCTGAATTGATGGTAACACTCATGTTGGCTGAAAAGAACGATGAGTTACTAATCAAAAACCATAATTCCCGACCCACGGGAGCCAAGGCATTTCCCGAAGTGAATGCTACGGCGGTAGAATATTCGGGAAGGAGAAACCATACCAATCGAGGTCGTGGTCGGCGTTTCAACAACAAACGTGGAAAGCCTTACTATCCTAAAAGTATTAGATCTAACAAATGGGTTAGATCTGAACAACCTCATAAAGGCAAAGAAACCGAAGAGGATACCACAAAGAAAAGTGAGACTGTATGTTACAGATGTGGATGTAAAGGACATTGGTCCCGTACCTGTCGTACTCCCCCACATTTGTGCAAGTTATATCAAGAATCCATAAAAGGAAAGGCTAAAGAGGTGAACCTCACGGAAAACGTTGAAGGGACCTCATACCTTGAATCCTCTGATTTCGCAAATGAGCTGGACTAGAATACTCTTGAAGAGTACGGAAATGTTTCTAATAAGACTGCTGAATAGTCCTCATTTGTAATGTATAATAATTATGTTTTCAAAGAATAATGTTGTTTTAACAACAATATTTGTATAATTATTGTGTGTTTTCTTTATATAATCAATGAATAAATTTCACGTTTCACTTTTATTTAATGTTTATGATAATTTCAGAAATGGATCAAAATACTTATGGAGCAAAATCCAAGAAACGGATTCGTGAAATATGCATACCAGATAGTGGAACAACGCACACTATTCTGAGACAAAAGAGATATTTCTCCGATATAAAACCGACAAGAATTGTCGTCAATACAATATCAGGTCCTGCAGACGTGATTGAAGGAACTGGTAAAGCAAACTTTACTTTGCCGAATGGAACAAAATTTTCCATAAATAATGCTTTATACTCTCCGAGTTCTAAAAGGAATTTGTTGAGTTTTAAAGACATATATCTTCACGGATATGATACTCAGTCTGCAACTGAGGATGGAAAGAAATACATGTATGTAATTTCTGAAAAATGTGGCAGAAAACACATATTGGAAAAGTTTCCAGAACTTCCTTCGGGATTACATCATACTTATATCGATGAGATCGAATCAAATCTTGTAGTAAAACGGAACCCAGAAGAGTTCACGTTATGGCATGATCGCCTTGGCCACCCAGGCACTACAATGATGCGTAAAATCATAGAAAGTTCACATGGTCATCCATTGAAAATCCAGGAGATTTCTCAAGGGAATAAAATGACATGTGTTGCATGTTCTCTAGGAAAATTGATCGTAAGGCCATCGCCAACCAAAATCGATAAAGAATCACCAAAGTTCCTTGAAAGAATTCAAGGTGATATATGTGGACCGATACATCCACCATGTGGACCATTCCACTATTTTATGGTATTAATTGACGCATCCAGTAGATGGTCACACGTTTGTCTATTATCATCTCGAAATGTGGCATTTGCGAGATTTCTAACTCAGATAATCAAACTGCGAGCACAGTTTCCTGATTATACTATTAAAAGAGTTAGACTAGACAACGCTGGTGAATTCACATCCCAAGCATTCAATGACTATTGTATGGTAATGGGAATTGAAGTTGAACATTCGGTTGCTCATGTTCATACGCAAAATGGTTTGGCTGAATCTTTAATTAAGCGTCTGCAATTGATTGCAAGACCATTGATCATGAGATCAAAACTTCCAACCTCTGTATGGGGACATGCCATTTTGCATGCAGAAGCACTCATTCGGATCAGACCGAGTGCATACCATAAGTATTCCCCACTACAGTTAGCGTTTGGTCGAGAACCAAACATTTCCCACTTTAGAATCTTTGGTTGTGCGGTATATGTGCCTGTAGCACCACCACAACGAACAAAGATGGGACCACAAAGAAGGTTGGGAATATATGTTGGTTGTGATTCTCCATCAATTATAAGATACCTAGAACCACAGACTGGTGACGTCTTTACAGCACGTTTTGCTGATTGTCATTTTGACGAAAATGTATTCCCAGTTCTAGGGGGAGAAAACAAAAATGTTGGAAGTGATATAAAATGGAGTGTACCATCATTGTTATATCTTGATCCTCCTTCTAAAGAGTCAGAACTAGAAGTTCGACGAATTATGCATTTACAGAGTATAGCTAACCAGCTACCTGATGCATTTGCAGATACCAAGACGGTAACTAAATCTCATATACCAGCTGCAAATGCTCCTGCTCGTATCAAAATGCCAAATGAACAAGAAAAGGAGGATGACACACGAGAGCCAAAAACACGCCTGAAGCGTGGTAGACCTGCTGGTTCTAAGGATAAGAATCCTAGGAAACAGAAGAAAGCTGAAATATATGATGCACCCAAAATAGCAGAAAATATTTTGGAAGAAATAAATGATAAGGACTCTGATGAATCAGAGCATCATGAATCGAAAGATAATCATGAGATTTCTATTAATTACATCCATAATAAAAGGATATGGAATAGAAATGAACAAAATGACCTTGATGATGCTTTCTCATATATCGTGTCAAGTGAGGTAAATGAAGATACCGATGATCCAGAACCGAAATCCATATATGAATGTCAAAAGAGACATGATTGGAATAAATGGAAAGAAGCAATACAAATCGAACTTGATTCGCTTAACAAACGAAAAGTGTTTGGATCTATTGTACTCACACCTGAAGATGTGAGACCAGTTGGGTACAGATGGATTTTCGTTCGAAAACGAAATGAGAAAAATGAGATTACAAGATATAAAGCTCGCCTTGTAGCCCAAGGATTTTCTCAAAGACCTGGTATTGATTATGAGGAAACATATTCTCCTGTAATGGATGCGATCACATTTAGATTCCTGATGAGTCTAGCCGCTGATAAAAATCTTGAGATGCGTCTCATGGATGTTGTTACAGCTTATCTATACGGATCATTAGATACTGATATCTACATGAAAATCCCTGATGGATTTAAAATGCCAGAAGCATTAAGTTCCAAACCTAAAGAGTTATGTGCAATAAAATTGCAAAGATCATTATATGGGTTAAAACAATCTGGACGTATGTGGTACAATCGTCTCAGTGAACATTTAACAAAAGAAGGATATGTGAATGATCCTATATGCCCATGTGTTTTCATCAAGAAAACAACATCCGGATTTGTGATAATCGCGGTATATGTTGATGATCTAAATATTATTGGAACTCAAAAAGAAATACAAAAGGCATCAGACTATCTCAAAGGAGAATTTGAGATGAAAGATCTTGGACAGACACAGTATTGTCTTGGCCTACAAATAGAACATTCACAAAATGGTATATTTGTGCATCAATCCACATACACTAAAAGAGTGTTGAAACGATTTAACATGGATAAATCAACTCCTCTTAGCACCCCAATGGTCGTTAGATCACTTAACATTGAAAGTGATCCATTTCGACCACCTGAGGAAAAAGAAGAGATACTTGGTCCGGAAGTACCATATCTAAGTGCAATTGGAGCGTTGATGTACCTTGCAAATTGTACACGGCCTGATATATCATTCACTGTTAATCTTCTAGCAAGATTTAGCTCATCTCCAACACGAAGACATTGGAATGGAATTAAACATGTCTTTCGTTACCTACAAGGGACTATTGATTTAGGCTTATTTTACCCTAAAGATTCAAATGGTCAAATGGTTGGTTTTGCAGATGCAGGATATCTTTCAGATCCACACAAAGCCCGATCGCAAACAGGATATGTTTTTACGATCGGAGGCACTGCTATATCTTGGCGTTCTCAGAAACAAACGCTTGTGGCTACCTCTTCAAATCATGCTGAGATCATCGCACTCCATGAAGCAAGTAAAGAATGTGTATGGCTAAGATCAATAAGCCAACACATTTGTTCAAGTAGTGGGATTGACAAAAGTACGGGGCCAACTATTCTATATGAAGACAATGCAGCATGTGTTGCTCAAACGAAGGAAGGATATATCAAAAGTGATAGAACAAAACATATACATCCAAAGTTCTTCTCATACACTCAAGAGCTCGAGAAGAAGAAAGAGATTGAAGTAAGATATGTCCGATCATGCGACAATGCAGCCGACCTCTTCACAAAATCACTCCCTACTTCGGTATTCAGAAAACATGTCCATAACATTGGAATGCGTCATCAGAAGGATCTATGACTGCTCAATCGAGGGGGAGCTTACGTAGTTGTACTCTTTTTACCTAACTATGGTTTTTCCCATTGGGTTTTCCTAGAAAGGTTTTTAACGAGGCAACAAAGACGTTAAGCGAGAGCGGAGAGTGACACCGGTCCCCAAGGAGAGTGTTACGAAACTTAATACAAGATGGATGATCAAGGGGGAGTGTTATAAGATAAACTTTGAAATGATCCTCCACTCCTTTACCAACTCAAGCACTATGATCATCTACTCATCAAGCACTATGATCATCTACTCATCAAGCACTATGATCACCCACTCATTTACCAAATCAAGCACCATCTTTGATATTTTATGTATTGTTGCTCACTATAAATACCATCACTCATCTCACTCTTTTGTACACAATTACATCTTCTTCTTCTTCCTTATAATAAACTTTTTCTCTCATATTAAATGTTATTTGCTTCCTACGGGTATTGAATTCTACTCTTATTTAAATTTCCCGATACTATAAATTATAAGTTATTCCATAACATCTTGCTTATTATTAGTGTATCTTGAATAATTGTGAGATGGTGGGTGGGGCGGGCTTTGACCTATGACAAAAGTTGGGGGATAAAACAAAGGATGAAAAGTATGAGGGAGGGAGATTGTATAGAATAAAATAATGAAGATTTGAGGTGGAAAAGTGAAGAGGAAAGATAAGGAGATAAATGGGAGAGAGCCACACAACTTGTTTTTCAAACAATGGCCGCATGTAGGCCTGCGGTTATTACCCAAAACGTACCGACCGGTAAAATTTAGTTTTTGCTTAATTCCGTTTGAAGGTTGGGTTTGGTTCGACAACTAAAAAAATTTGATTTTCCGTTTCGTACTGTTTTGTTCGATTTTTTTTTTTAATTTTTTTTTTTACCATTAATACCAATCTTGACCAAAATTCAAACTGAACTATCCTAACTAAACCAAAATCCAAATACCGAACTAACCAAAATTAAATAATGTTTTGAACTTTTTTAATTTAAATCGAAAATTTAACCAAACTAACCGCAAACCAAAAGCTTTGGTAATTTTTTTGAAACTGAACTAACCGAATTAAGACGCAAACAAGAAATTTTCTACAACAAGATCTTGTTGATATTCTTGCAAACCAAAATCTTTGGTAAAATTCGGTTGATTATTTATGTACTGTGTGATCTTGTTAGCATCATAGATATAAACATTGACAACAAGATCAATTAATAGATTAACGATAACAAAATACAATAATATCGAATCACATCAACTAATTTTGTTTTTTTTATATCAATCATTCACTTCATTTTTTACATAATGCAATCTTCATCAAAATCTAAAAATATCACAAATTAAATCAAACGCATAAAGATTGTGTCATAAATAAAGGGAGAATTGCCAAGTGTGACTCAAAACTTGGAGTCAAACCCAAAACAATACCCCAACTTGGGTCAAAGGCAAAAGTAACCTAAAAGGCTATTGAAATTACAACTATCCCCTTGTGACCAAACAAAAAAACGGAATTCTTTTTACGTTTCTACCCCTCGCAAGTCGTCTGTTTAGACGACTTGAAAATAAGTCGTCCAGACGACTTAACTGAAAGTCGTCTGGACAGTTAGTCTTAAACATAATTTAAAAATTTTGTAAAAAATATTTTGATAAGTGAAAAATGGGAATTATGTAATTAACATATGTCTTAGGAGGTATAAATTAAGATATAACAATTTCAATTGTTTTCAGCATAGATGAGTGAAAGTAGTGAGTCATGATATTCTTAAGTTTATGTTTCATCAACATATGTTGTAGTATTGTATGTGTTCTTAGGGTTAGATTTTGGAAAGCATTAAAACCGTTTTTGAAAATTTTTAAAATTACTTATGCGTGTTCATTTCTGTGTATAGTAAACACTATTTAAGTATAATTTGATTTTATAACGTGGTTAGTTAGTTAATCTAGTCATTTTAGTTTAGGGGTTCATTTTAGGGTCTAGGACGACTTAATATTTTGTCGTCTGAAAACAGACGACTAAATATTAAGTCGTCTGTTGTACATTATCAGCCAGAATAAGTCGTCTAAACCGGACCAAACCTTAAAGTTTACCAATGTAATTTTAAAGCTAACCGGATTATTTACCCAATATATAAGGTGATTTTTTTTTTTGTTTCATTTTTCGCGATATTCAGAAACCCTAACAGTTCTCTCTCAAAGGCGATTTCGAATTCCCACGATTTCCGAACAAACCATCGTTCTCAACATCGGCTATCTATCTCACTTCATTCTCACCGTTGTCGCCGCAGCTTCTTCTAACCCTAGCGCCGCCGATTCCTCTAAACCCTAGCGCCGCCGATTCCTCTAAACCCTAGCGCCGCCGCTTCCACTATTTCCGAACAAACCGTCGCCCTCGCCACCGTGGTCACCAACGTTCTAAACACTAGCGCCGCCGCTTCTTCTAAACCCTAGCGCCGCCGCTTCTTCTCTGTAAACCTTAGCGCCGTTTCTCTGTAAACCCTAACGCCGCTAAGTCATCAATCTCGAGGAAAAGATGAACATAAAACGTTGTCTCTATCAATTTACTCATTCTCACCGTTTCACGTTTATTTTTTCAGATCTATAACCGCAATGACGAGTACTCCAACTCCTTCTGCGACTGGAAGACTTGTAAGTAATTTAAGTCGTCTGGAAAGTCTTCCAACTGGACGACTTAGTAGATGACTTAAATATAAGTCGTCCATTTGGAAGACTTTCCAGACGACTTAATTATAAGTCGTCTACTAAGTCGTCTGGACTTATATTGTTGTCTTTGATTATTTTGCAGACAAAAAGGATGGATATTCCAGAACTCCCCCGTAGGTTATACACATCAGGGGAAGAACCAGAAGCCCACAATAGCATTTCGTATCATACGGATAACAGCAAGTTGCATACTGCTCTTAGGAAAGCTCTTACTGATGACGAATTTGAAGAGCTCAAGGAGTCGAGTTTGGGAGTTTTCATCAAGTTCAAGGAGCAGGGATTTGGTTGGGCTTCAAGGCTGGTTCACTACATGCTCAGTTTCAAGCTGGACATTAAGAAGAAGTATGAGATGTGGTCTCTCGTTGGTCCAGAACCTTTGAGGTTTTCACTGTTAGAGTTTGAAAACCTCACTGGTCTAAACTGCGAGTACATCGAGGACCTTGAGACACCAAAATGTGACGTTACCCCAGAGATGGTTTCTTTCTGGGGGATGCTGGGAGTTCATCTGGAAGCTGGGCCAACTACTGATCAGATAATAGCAGCACTGAAGAGATGCGGGGATTGGTCCAGGGAAGATCGCAAGCGGCTCGCGTACCTCTCCATCTTCACTGGATTCATTGAAGGGAGAAAGTTTTCAACCGCTACACGATCTACTCTGGCAAGGCTAGTGATGGATTTAGAACGGTTTGAGAATTATCCATGGGGGAGAGTCGCGTTTAAGGTGCTGATGGACTCTTTGTGGAACAAAGAAATTGCTGGCTGTTACACCGTGGATGGGTTTATACAAGTTCTTCAGGTCTGGACGTACACAGCTATGCCGGAATTGGGTGCTAGTATTGGTGGTCCCAGAGCAGACAGTCCGTCTCCACCGATACTGGCTTACGAGGGCAGCAGAGGCCGCAGATCAATGAAAGCTGCTATCTTGAGTCAGGTATTTACTTCAATCCAAAAGACTGCGCAGACGACTTATTATAAGTCGTCTGGAAGGTCGTCCAGCTGGACGACTTATCGGACGACTTAATTAAGTCGTCTGGAAAGTCTTCCATCTGGACGACTTATTAGACGACTTATTATAAGTCGTCTGGAAGGTCTTCCAGCTGGACGACTTAGTAGACGACTTATAATTAAGTCGTCTATTTAGTATTTTTTTTCAAATATCTAACTCGATTCTTCTATTTACTGCAGACCCGCGTGATCAACTTTGTTGAGAAGGACATTAGTGAAATGTGGCCAAAATGGGACTCTGAGGTTGAGGACCTGCCCGCGGAGAACATCATTAAAGTCATGTATGAGCGGAGACCGTGGAAGTGGACCATGGATTGCTGGGAAGTCACTGGTACTAAGGTCAATACAAAACCTAAGGTTGTGACTCCATCGAAGAAGGCCAAAGAGATGGTTGTGTTGGAGGAGGAGGAGGAGGAGGAGGAAGACAATCCAAGACCTCGGAAGAAAGCTCGTAAAGAGGCTCCTAAAGTGGCTAGTGAAGAGGCTAGAGAAGAGGCTAGAGGGGTGACCAGAGAGGAGTTGGAAATTATGTTCAAGGGCGTAGCTGACTGCATGAAAAAAGGTTTAATAAGTGCATGAGGGAGTTTAGGAAGTTGTCCGATAGATTGGAAGCTGTGGAGAAGAAGGTTGGTGTCACCAATCAGGCTACCCCTCAACACAGCCTACCCCTCTTCCAACCTAAACAAACAGGCTACCCCTCAAGATAAACCCTACCCCTCTTGCCAAAGAAACCGGGGGTAGAAACAAACAGGCTACCCCTCATGCCAATGAAACCGTGGTTAGTAACCAGCCTCCTCCTCATCAAACCAAACAGCAGCCTCCTCCTCCTCAAAAGAAACAGCAGCAGCCTCCTCCTCCTCAAAAGAAACAGCCTCCTCCTCAAAAGAAACAGCCTCCTCAAATCAAAGAGGTTAGTATCAAATCCAGGGTTAACTAGTTGTCCAGACGACTGTAAAAGTTGTCTGGACGACTAGTTGACCCTGGACGACTTAAACGTAAGTTGTCTGGACGACTAGTTGACCACGGAAGACTTAATTTTAAGTCGTCCAGGTCCAACTAGTCGTCCAGACAACTTTTATTTAAGTCGTCCAGGTTAACTTGTGTGCAACTTTTATTGCAGAGATGGTTGCCGGAGGATACAGCAACCGAGGCGAACTCGGTAAATAAGACCTCCAAAGAGATTGTTGCTGTCACTTCCACCGATCACCAACCGAGCCTCGCTTCCACCGATCAACAACCGAGCCTCGCTTCCACCGAGCCAAGCGATCCAGTTTCAGAACCGAGCCTGGTTGTATTGGACAAGCGTGCAAAGAGTAAACGAGCGAAGAAACCTGCTCCCACTGTGAGATCTCCTTATACGGCAGAGAAAAAAAAAGATAAAGTGGCAGCCTATAATCCATTTCCGCCAGTAAAAAAGATCGTTGAAGGAACTCGCTGATTGGTTGAAAACTGATCCGTAAGTGATTGCTTTACCCATAATAGCTTGATTTAGTCGTCCAAAACTGATTGCTTTTTTGTTTGCAGTCATTATTTAACTAAGACCGAGGACAAACCACGTACATCACCAACAAGGTGGTACCACTTCCTCCGGACAGCCAGAGGATGGCTGGAAGACTGCGTAAGTCTTCTGCACACGATTTAAGTCGTCTACAAAGTCGTCCAAGTAGACTACTTTCCAGACGACTTAAAGATAAATCGTCTGGAAAGTCGTCTACTTGGACGACCACGTAGACGACTTATATTTAAGTCGTCTGGTAACTTCTAACTTGTTATATTTAATATGCAGCATATAGATGCTTGGATTAATGTGCTAAGGCAGAGGTATCAGGAGAACCCACAAGCTTTCAGGAGCGAGCGAATGTGCTTCCTGGATCACAACTTTTCCCAGTCTTGGAGAGAGCAGTATCAGCTCTTCAAAACATCGGAACCTGATCACAAAGGTTTAGGAAGAGTTCTACCTGGTGGGGCGTCGTATTTTTATGACGGATCAATACCTTCATTTTGCCAATCAAACAAGAAGTGGGGGGAGGACATTGATGATATCTATGCGCCAGTGAACTTGGACGACAAGCATTGGGTTGCTATTTGGATATCGATCCCTAAGAGGCACATAGTCGTCTGGGACAGCATACCTTCATCTAGTGTACCAGACGCATGGGATGCGATAATGGAGCCTTTTCTCCAGATGGTCCCTTATCTGCTTGTTGAGTGCGCAGCCACCGACGAAATACGGGTCAAATACGGGTTGGAGCCATACACATATGAGAGACCGCTGAAAGGTGTACCCACGGCCAACAATGGTGATTGTGGCGTGTACACTGTAAAGTACATTGAATGTCATGCTCTCGGGTCTCCTTTGACCCTAAAGACTTTGCTAGGTGCAACGCGAAGAAAATGAGGGATAATATGGCGGTGGATATATGGAAGGAGCTTGTTGATCAGCATCTGAAAGAAAATGTGGATGGTGATAAGTTCGTGGGCATGTATGATTAGATTAGTGTTTGTATTTGAACTTGTCTTTGTATTTGAATATATAAGTTGAACTTGTAATATATAAGTTGTAAATATATAAGTTGTCTGGAAGATTAGTGTTTGTATTTGAACTTGTAAATATAAAGTTGTCTGGGAATAAGTCGTCTGGAAGGTTTTCCAACTGGACGACTTACAAATAAGTCGTCTAGAAGGTTTGGACGACTTATTATAAGTCGTCTGGAAGGTTTTCCAACTGGACGACTTACAAATAAGTCGTCTAGAAGGTTTGGACGACTTGAAGGGATAGTAGAAGGTAGTCTAAAAATAAAATACACTTGAAGGGATAGTAGAAGGTCGTCTAAAAATAAAATACACTGGACGACTTAGTAGAAGGTCGTCTAAAAATAAAATACACTGGACGACTAAAAATTTAGTCGTCTGGACGGGTAATCAAGACTGGACGACTTAAATTTAGGTCGTCTGGACAACTAGTCAACTGGTTGTGTACATTGTGGTTTCGTATGGCCAGTTTCCTTGCAGTTTGAGCATCTCCGTGCCCTGTGTTTCTTCCTGGGTTTGTGTCCTCTCATCCTAGATAGCTCCAACCAAGATTGCCATCTTGATTTCTTCGGTCTCCCCCGACCACGCTTTAGTTCTGGAGGAAAGCATTCTCGTTCCTCAATATGTTGTGACACGATAGGATATATATTCTCTGAGTATCCTGCATACAGATAATTCTTTGAGTACAGTGGACATACAAGTGTGGAGATATGCAAACCAGCATGTATTCCAGCAGCTATAGCATGAGAGCAAGGTATTTTCTCCACTCCATAGACACCACAATCACACTTTGCATGTTCCAAATCAACCACACAGTCCATTTTGCCACCTTTGACAAAGAAATGCCATCCATCAATTGGTTCGACCGTCATCGTACCCGCTATCTCTTCTCGAACAGCAAGCAAGTATTCAACACCCCCGCTATGTTCAGTTGTGAGACTCAAAGCATCTTGTCTCCTTTTCCAATACCATTTTCCTAACTTCTGCCTTATGAACTCCAGCAGGAACGTAATCGGAAATCCTCTTGCTCGCTTCAGTGCGGAATTAATAGATTCAGCAATGTTGCTTGTTTTTATGTTGAACCTGTTCCCCTTACAATAAACCCTTGACCATAGCCTGACGTCGGCTTTCTCCAAATACGTTGCAAGTTCCGGGTTTGCACTCCGTATCTCAGCCATGTACCGGTCAAAATCGTAAACCGTGTGAGCATAAGCAGCCCCTTTCACCAAGTACATGAGATGTTTCCCTTTAAACTTTTTGACAATGTTATCTTGAAGGTGATAATAACATATTCCTCGGGTTGCCCAAGGAAACACCTTATCACACGCACTTTTAATGGCCTTGTGCCGGTCGGAGACTATCACCAGAGGCTTGTCATGAGATATACAACTAGCCAATTTTGTGAAAAACCATTCCCAAGAAGGTATATCTTCCTCATCCACGATCCCAAAAGCCAATGGGAATATCTGAAAATTGCCATCTTGTGCGGCTGCAACTAACATAGTTCCTCCATACTTTCCACTTAGGTGAGTTCCATCCACCACAATGACCCTTCTCTGATACTTAAAACCTTTGATAGAAGCTCCAAAAGAGAGAAATAGATACTTAAATCTTTTCATAGAATCAAGTTCTATCGCCGTGATAGAATCAGGATTTGCAATGGAGATTTGCTCGAGATATGATGCCAGACGCGAATACCCTTCTTCTGCTGATCCTCTCACCAATCTTTGTGCATATAACAGTGCTCTGTATGAAGTGGTGTAATCAAGCGCCATGCCAAACATGTTCCTCATTGCATCAGTGATATGCTGCGGAGTTATCCCATCAATGATTCCAACACGATCAATGAAAAGACTACCTACATACTTCGGAGTACAGTGTCTCCGCTGAGCGATTCGGTCTCCCGCTGAGCATAAATGTTTTTCCACATACTTTGTTACCCAAAACGTGTTTGTCCCATGTTTGACACTCGCTCTGACCTTCCATCCACAATAGCTAACCGGACATGTTGCCACAACGAGAGTTTTCGTTGATTTGTATAATTGAAAGAAAACTTACCCCTCACTGCTGCCAACCGCAGCTCTGAAAGCAGTGCACCCTTGCTAACAAAACTCTGGTTGACATAGATACTGGTACCATTCGATTTTCCTCCTTCAATAGCATTTGTCTTAGCATATGTCTTTTGGATTTCTTCAAAACAAATATTATCATCATCTTCCTCGTCCTCATCTGGAACCTTTCCATAAAGACTGTAATCCCCACCATTCTGATCCGTTTCACCAACAATAGAATTATCAGCATCCTCCTCCCCATTTTCCTCCTCCCCATCTTCTTCCCATTCACCAGCTTCATCATTCATCACCAACATCTTCTTCCCATTCACCAGCTTCATCATTATCACACAACATCTTTTTCCCATTCACCAGCTTCATCAATATCCCTTTTCTCTGAAACCGTTTCGACCTTGCTGCGGCTTGATACACAAAGACATACTCTATGGGTTTTGAGTATCTCCAGCAAGTTTCGAACTTGTCTATCACTTGTAACATGAATGGGAAGACTGCCTGGAGCCATCATCATTTCTGCTGGTAATGAGTAGCTAATCTCCACACTCACTGTTCTCATGTCCAGGTTATAATCTTCTTGAGCCATTGCAACAAGTTCAGCATGTGTTGAATCTTCATTCAATAAAAACAATCTTGCTCCTTTGAGATCATCAACCACAAAATCCCAACGGAAATCTCTCAACAACCATTCTCCATACACTGCATGTAACTGAAAAATCATCTGCAAATATTCAAAATAAAACACATTAGTAAACATAGAGAAAAGGAAATGAGAAGTTCAATAAACATTGCCGCAGACGACTTAGCATTAAGTCGTCCAGAAGACTTAAAGGTAAGTCGTCTAAAGAGGTCACTTTTGCAATTGAAAATTAAAAGGGACGACTTAATTCTAAGTCGTCCGGCTTTGTTTGTTAAAAAAAAAACTTCAGACGACTTATATATAAGTCGTCTACGAGAAACGGGCTAGTTTTGCATTTGACCGAATCGTGTCAGATCTTTGACTATTTCTGGACGACTTATAATTCAGTCGTCTCTGGGAAAGTTAAAATTTCAATATTTTATGAAAACTTGACGACTTACGTGTAAGTCGTCCTAGGTTAGTTTTGTAATTGAAAAATAAAACTTGAAATTTAACTTTCTCCAGACGACTTAGATGAAAGTCGTCCAGCTAAACGACTTAATTTAAGGTCGTCCGGGATAAGCAAGGTTTGACCAGAAAATTGGGAAAAATTCTGGACGACTTTGCTTTCCCCGGACGACTTTAAATTAAGTCTTCTGGAGGGACGACTTTATATTAAGTCGTCTGGTTAAAGTTAAATTATGAAGTTTTATTTTTCAATTACAAAACTAACCTAGGACGACTTACACGTAAGTCGTCAAGTTTTCATAAAATATTGAAATTTTAACTTTCCCAGAGACGACTGAATTATAAGTCGTCCAGAAATAGTCAAAGATCTGACACGATTCGGTCAAATGCAAAACTAGCCCGTTTCTCGTAGACGACGTATATATAAGTCGTCTGGAGTGTTTTTTTTAACAAACAAAGCTGGACGACTTAATTTAAGTCGTCCGTTTGACCAGAAGACTCATCAGTAAGTCTTCTACATACAGATGACTTACTAGTAAGTCTTCTACGCGAACAGATCTTGAAAAAAAATTCAAATTCGTACCTTAAACTAGGTGAGATGACTTCGTTTGCACACAGGGTCTTCTCCAACCACCCAGAACCTCAAACGAAAGCAACCGTAAGTCAAAACGAAAGAAATATGGCTCTGTCAACCATAGCCCATATTTTGAATCAAAAGCTTGAGTTTTTTGGATGAATATAGAGAGAAAGTGAAAGAAATGTTGTTTTTAGTTCATAACAATTGAAACAGAGAGAGTGTAAAGAGATTTACGTGCATAGATTAAAGGCATTAAAAGCTCCAAACAGTTCGTACAAGGTTGTTGCCACTATTCATTGCAGTGGCAATATTGTAAATACTTGAAGAAGATGAGGTTGAGACAGTAAAGAAGCCATTTTCGAAAAAAAAAAAAAATGTTAATGGCATTTTCGTAGATAAAATGCAGGTGTGGGGTTAAAATCTCAAAAAAAAGGAGTCAAAAGAAAAGGTTAGTTTTCTGTTTGACTCCAAGTTTTGAGTCACTTTTGCAAAAAGCCCA